>NC_081557.1:89267091-89283715 GCF_022355385.1 Mustela nigripes | reverse complement strand
GAGCCCGATGCGGGACTTGATCCCAGGACCCTGAGATCATGACCTGAGCCGAAGGCAGCGGCTTAACCCACTGAGCCACCCAGGCGCCCCGAAAAAGTTCCATTTTTTTGAAATCCCTTCTGATTGTGGGTCCCTGTGCCTGGGGTGGGGTGTTGGCAAGAGCATGTCTCTGCCTCTCCTACCGGTCTCAAATTGGCCCTTTTATTTTTTGTTGTGAAGGCACTGTTCATCTAGTTTCCAGAACTTTTTCAGAGGAAATTGTTGCATGTTAGCTGTTGAATTTTGTGTCCATGGGAAGAGGTGAGTTTAGGATCATCCTACTTGGCTGTCTTGAACCACTTCTCCAAACAAATTCTGAAATTGGGAATTGTGAAGTAAGATTAAGGTTTAAACCCTTATTTGCTAAGCAAAATAAGTCGTCAGAGAAAGACAAATACCACAGAGATTTCATTCATATGTGCAATTTAGGAAACAAAACAGATGAACACGGGGAAGGGAAAGAAAAATAAAATAAGGTGAAAACAGAGAGAGAGATACTAAGTAGTTTGAGGTTTCTTTTTTCTGGCAGTTCCCTTTGCTTCGTTTTTTGAAGTGAATAATTGGAAGTCTAGAAAGACACTGTATAAGTTAATGATGATACTCATTATCTCAAAGCAGAATTATTTAGAAACCTTACAGGAGATATTGCCTAAAGTAATACTATTTCAGGTTGTCCATGAGGAAAGAAGAGCCTATAATAAATAAGATGTTATTTTCATTGTGAATTACTTTTCCCAGTTCAGAAACAACCAATATCTGATTTATAATATCTGGCAGAGGCAATTAAAATAATTTAGAATTTACTGTTTGATTTGTCAAAGTATGTCTAGGAAAGACTAAGGATCATTATGTGTTAAGTTCTTCAATAAAAGTAGCAGTATCCTAAGTTATATTTAAGAATTTAATTTGAGATTGTCTTACGTTACATTCTAGTGAATCGTTTTTGGATTTTACACCAGAATTGAGCTCCCTGGTCCTTCTTTCTGTGGTTTTGTATTGCAAGGTCCAGAGGTTTAAAACTAATAACAACACCATGAAAATTCTCGAGTCATCCTTTCAGCTGTAGCTTCTGTTCGAGTCTTTATGATATAACTAATGTTTATGCCAGCTCTGCTGACAGCTTTTCATGCTTTAGATCTATCTCCCAATAAAAAGGTACAATGGTGGATAATTTTCGGATTTTTTTTTTGTTTGTTTTTTCTGTCGTTTTTAGTTCTTTTAGTGAGTGTAAGCTAGACCAGTTATAAATTGTAGGTGGCGAAAGGATTTATGACTGGTATTTTTGGAGAGCTAGGAGTGTTAGTGGTCATTACTACTTTTGGCTTTATGAATCTTATTGTCCAGAGATCTAAAGTTTGAATTAAGTTTAGCTGAAGTCAGCAGTATGTTCTAAATCCCTATACTTAAGGGTACTTAAATGCCCTTTTAGCTGTTTTGTTATTTTGTGAAAAACGATACAATACTAGAGCTAGCTGGTTCATATTCACATTGGAGTAGTTTCAAACTTTAGTGTTGTGCTTCAGGATATTTAAATTATTTTCTAGAAACAGATGAAAATAAAACTTGATTTACATCCAGGACACAGAATTCTGTAATCATTCTTGATACTTTAAAGGAGATGGGAAATAATGGACTCTTGCTAAATGGTGGGTATGGTCAACACAATTTCACAGGCTTAAAAAAAAAATCTCTGACCCTACTTGCTAGGAAAATGAAAAGTTTAGTTGTAACAGAGGGCCCGATGTGGGGCTCGATCCCAGGACCCCGAGATCATGACCTGAGCTGAAGTCAGAGGCTTTACCCACTGAGCCACCCAGGCACCCCTGAATATTGTTAGTTTTTAAGTTTATTTTTCTTTTCTATTTAATTTGAAGTTAAGTCTCTAAAGCTCAGATTTTATTTTTGTTCTGATTAATAGTTAATAATAACTTAATGGTTATTAAGTGCTAGACAGTGCTTCTCATTTAATGCTTTGCATGTTCTAATTCTCAAAACAAATTTGTAAGGTAGGAACTAGTATAATCACTATTTTCCAGAAGATTTTTGGAGAGCCTGAGCACCTTGTACAAGTGTTAAAGCACCTTTTAAATTGCAAAACTAGAATATGAACCTCATTTTTTTTCTGAGGAGCCCTTGTCCATGAGGCCTTGAGATCACATGCAGTTTTCATTGACTGTAACAGTAATGGAATCTGTTTTTTTTTTGTATTGTTGTTTGTCATCATTTCCTGCGGATTGAGCCCTAGACTTCTCTTACCTGCAGTCTGTTTTGCAGAGTTCTTTGTCTAGAAACTCTCCTCACTGGCATGAATTTCAGTAAGCTAGTGCTGTATTTCATGGATTCCAAGGTGCATGGGCTTTTTATCCTGCCTTTTAACATTGCTAAGATCAGGATGTATCTTACAATGGAATTATTGAGAATTCTAAATTTAGTAGCTGACATTAACAGGCTAATGAAAACTTGCCCACTATCCAGTGTAGGTAAAATATCCTGAACTTAATTCTTCTCTTTGCAGTCACCCCTTATAAAGAACCATCCAGACTCCCAAATTCTTCATCAAAATTAAACCTGAGGAAAAAATATCTAATACCTTGAAGGAGATAGAGAGGGTAGGAATTAAGGTTTAAGTGTGGTATTTCTATTTTTTTCTTTCAGGACACTTTCTTTCAGGAGTAATATCAAAGGCTTTTTTCTCATAAAAAATTATCTATAAAAGGAAAAAATGACTTCTAGTAAGCTATATATTATAAGCAAATATGTGTTAACAAAAACCTTGATGGCCATTTGTAATGTTTTTAATCTAGAAGAAATTCTGTTTAACAGTCTTAAAGGGATATCCCAACTAGAAAGTCATGTATATGTATGTATTGTATAGTAAAGTGTGTGTGTGTGTGTGTGTGTGTGTGTGTGTGTGTGTGTGTGGTTAAACCTGGCGAAAACTGAAAGTTTTACTAAAGGAAATACTATTTATTGGGTTAGGGTTATTTATTTAAGTACCAAATCACAACTCCCTTTACACTGTAATAACATATTGGGAGGAGTATGCAAATAAAAACTTTGAGGAGGCTTCTATATATTGCTTCCTGGGCTTTAATATTAGAGCTCAGAACTTATAAGAAAAAGGCATCCTGAGTCAAGTGAGTAAATATAATCGTGACCTTTAAGGCTCTTGGTTAGAATTTGTGGCATTCAAGTGTGCTTAGTATAGGTAATCGAAAGTAAGGGCATCTAGTGATCTTATCCCAATGGCTCTAATTTCTGACAGCATTTTCCTTTTGAAATTATGGGTCTTCGTATTCATACTTGAGCTTCGTCTCATATCTGGAAAAATACACACATATGTAAATATGCACAGACATGTTCATTGTTGACTAAATGTCCAAGTGATTGATACGGTATTTTCAAAAGCCAGAAACAATTTATTAAGGACTTCCAACGTAATTCAGCATTCAACTACAGCTCTTTTCCTCAGATAGCTAACCAGAGGAGGTTGTTACAGTTGTATGATTGGGTTGCAGAATGGACAAGGTCTTGAAAATAGATGATTTGGGGGCCAGAATTGTTTCTTCAGCCTAGTGTTGGGCTAATTGTGGAATTTAGTGATTAGAGAAAAAGTACTGTATTTAAAAATTTGTGTTTGAGAGAGGCTCTTCACCTGTACTTTAAGAATGTAGTAAGTCGACTGTGTTAAGCGAATTTTACTGTGCAGTAGTCCTTGTTCTTCATCTTTTCACTCCATTTTTATCCTCCTCCTTCCCCTCCCTTTCCATTCCCTCCTAAGAGAAGGCAGCTCAGGAAGCTGGTTTACAACCGTAGTCTGGGAACTTCCGGGATTCTTTACCAGAATCTCCCTGGATGTTGCAGGCCCTGACGCAAGCAGCATTGTTTTGGGGTAGGAGTTTTTATAACCGCTATCAGGAAGAGTGGCTAAGGTTGCTAACTGCAGGTATTATCCTTTGTAGAAACTCAGTTGGGAATTCTTTTCTGCCAGCTCCTATGTTCATGTCTAAATTAAAAAAACATTCCCCCCTCCCCACACTTCCCCAGCAAGTAAGGATGGACTTCCTGTTTCTGAAAATTTCGTGATTTTTTGTAATTGGTCTGTTCTCTAGAGCAGTTTACTCTTACCCCAGAACCTCTTTTCCTTGTTATCCCTGACTTTGTTGTGAGTGAACATGCACTTCTTATGAAAGTTTTTAGATTCTTTGTATTTTTCTTTGGATCAATTCTAGTTTTTATCGGAGTTAAAGGAAATGGTAATTAAACTTGTACTTTAGAGTTTTTTTTTTTTTTTTAAAGATTTTATTTATTTATTTGACAGAGAGAGATCACAAGTAGGCAGAGAGGCAGGCAGAGAGAGAGGAAGGGAAGGAGGCTCCCTGCTGAGCAGAGAGCCCGATGCGGGACTCGATCCCAGGACCCTGAGACCATGACCTGAGCCGAAGGCAGCGGCTTAACCCACTGAGCCACCCAGGTGCCCCTAGAGGTTTTTTTTTAAACTAAATTGTCTCCATGACAAATGAAATAATCATTTAAGTTATCATTGTTTTATGTTTGTTTCTTACTGTGTTTATTAATGACCTTTTAAAAAAAAAAACAGTTTTATTGATACTCTTAATAAGTCCCATTTTTGTTGCCCAGGCTAGATAATCTTTACATAAAATGCCATCAGTTGTGGTCATTTCTCAAATAACAGATCTGATGAAAGGGGAATGGGAGGAAATCTGAAAACACATGTAGACTTAGTGTTTATGTGTAACGTCAAATTCTTATCAGGAAGCCTCCAGTAATATTTCTTT
This sequence comes from Mustela nigripes, assembly GCF_022355385.1. Lineage (NCBI taxonomy): Eukaryota > Metazoa > Chordata > Mammalia > Carnivora > Mustelidae > Mustela > Mustela nigripes. The sequence goes on along the minus strand of NC_081557.1, from coordinate 89,278,877 downwards.
CAAAAAAGGCAACCAGGAGGAAATGCAGTAGTTCTTAATAGCTTGTAGACCGGAAGAAAGAAAAGATGTACCCTTTTGTTTTCTACTTTTGGAACATAGTCTTAGTAACTGGTAGTATTGCAATGGTATTTTCTCTAGATTTCTGTTATAAATGCTAAACATAAATGAGAATTGTGATTTAATTATGATCAAAGGGTAGTAGACAGGTCAATACAGCAGTAATCACCACCCAGATATCTTGGGGAATGGGGAGAGGGGATGAACAGGAAAAAACTTTCCTTGCTAGGGAAAGTGAATATAATATTTTAATGGCAATATATTTCTCTTTGCCTTAGTTTTTTAAAATCTGCAAAATGGAAATAATATCTTTATAGGTATTTTTTAGGGTTAAATGAGATAGCACTTGTCAACAGTTTAGAATAGTGCTTAACATCTTGTAAGCCCTTAGTAAATTTAGCAACAGCTAAATTTAGCAACAGCTAAATTTACAGATTTTAAAAAAGGAGAACCCATACTCAGTGACAGCTCATGGTAAATGCACCTGTAATTTAAGATTTAACAAAGGAGTTATTAAAAAATAGCATCCAGCTTTTTACTCCAACTGTTTGCCGAATCTTGCTTTGGGAAAGTTGCACAAGGTTTATATCTCTTATTCTGCTTTAGTAGAATGAATAAATTTAATAACAGTCTTATAAGTGAAATAACTACATCTTCCCTTTTTTTTTTTCTTTGTTTCAGGTTTCCCCTCAAAAAACCTATAAGGTAAGTTGTTCAGTTGCCCTTCATACGCGTTGGTTAAATCTTAATTAGAAGCATTCCTTTGAAATTATGGCGGATTTTTATGGCTTTTGAAAATGTGGGTTTAAGTAGTTTAAAATATCAAAATGTTTTACAAATTTAAAATGTAACAGGTGTTGCATATTTTTTCTGGAAGGGAGCATTGTTTTGATAACATTTTCAATGTTTTTAATATAAGCAATTTAAAAGTTTGTTCAAATTGATAGTTAAGGTCACTCCCTATGAAGAAATTTAATTTTAAAATCTATTGTGACTGTTTTCAGTTGTGAGTAGCTTGGGGAGTGTAAATGGCTTGCCAATTTTTGATGTATTTTATCATGTGGGTAAGACAGCTGCCTTTAGTTAATGAACTTTGGCAAACTGAATCAGTCTTAATTACTTTAAGAGTAAAGGAAAAAAATCCCGAATGTTCACATACGCCTATGCTCACAGCCTTATCCCCATATGTATTCAGATCCTGGGATGAAATACCTTTTCCTCAGTGCTTATTCTCACTGCTCTCTCATCCTAATTGTCATGAATATTATTTAGACTGTAGGTAGTATATCATTCCTAATTATGTTAGTACTTTTATCATTTTAGTGACAGCATGGTCCAGGATACCGATGCTAATCTTGGCATTTCTGTTAATTAGTATTGTATATATTACTGTGAGGGTCTTATTTGCTGCCCTGCTATTATCTGACCAGTATAATTGGGTAGGACATAGGAAGAATAATAATTCCAGTGTCATCTGAGCCTGCCTGACTTCTGTAGCTAGAATCTAGTGAGGCTTGCCTAAAACCAGTCTTTCTTTCTTTCTTTTTCTTTTTATTATTCTCACCCATGCTGCATTTACACTAGGGATTTTGAACCTGACCATAGTATATGTAGGGTCAGGTCGGGCAAAGTGTCGAATTACTTTCAGACACTGTTTTCTTACCTGTTCAGTGGAAGTCATAGTAACCTGTGAAGGCCACTGGAAGAATTTAAGTTATTTTATTTTATCTTTAAAGATTTCATTTATTTATTTGTCAGAGAGACAAAGAGAGAGAGTACAAGCAAGGGGGAGCAGCAGGCAGAGGGAGAAGCAGGCTCCTTGCTGAGAAAGGAGCTGGATGCAGGACTTGATCCTAGGACTCTGAGATTGTGACCTGACCAGATGCTTAACCAATTGAGCCACCCAGGCATCCCAAATATAAGTTATTTCTAAGAATAAAATAGACTTAATACTACATACTACTTTTATTATTTTTAAGCACTTTTTATAAGCAAATAACTAGATTATTTATTACACATACCATAGACTGAATTTAAAACTTCTTGAAAAATATAGGTTAGATTTGTGAGGATGTATAAGGTAAACTGAGTACTTGGATTCTCTTGGTAAGACACACTTGCAATTAAATTTTTATTCGCTTGATTTGCTTGTAGTAAATATTTGACTGCTTTACTTTAATTTAGGCATGGGAGTATTTTGAACCGAGAGTCACCAACAGATAAGAAGCAGAAAGTTGAGCGCAGTGCATCACATGATTTTGATCCTACAGGTAAAGCACTGTTTGTTCTTCTAAAGAATATTGAGTGTAGTTTAGTTCAGAATAATTTGGCTTAATAAGCTACATAACTACCTGAAACACCCAGGAGTTCTTGTTTGATCTGTTTCCGAACTCTTCCTTCCTCTTCGATGATAATATCAAACCTGTGCTTTGGGGATGAATGCAAGCATTTTTAACATCAACGCTATGGATTCCGCTATGGAAGCATCATTGTAGAGTGTATTTTATTTAAAAATAATGACAATAAACATAGTCATTTGTCATAATTGGAGATTCTAGTCAGACCAAGGACTTAGTATTAAAATAAATCCTAAGTGTGATCTGTAGTAGATCTCATAAAATCAAAGCTCTAACAACTGCAGATTTCTGTAATCATTTAAAAATTCGTGTGTGACCATAGTAAGTTGGAGTATTAGATAAAATCCAACTTCAGGGATTACTGATCATCTCACTTTAGAGTAAGCAAATGAATAGAGACCCCTTTTTCTTCAGTCAAAAATATTCTGAGTGCAGAGAATCTTTTAAGTAGTGTTGATCTTGTCTAAGGTTTTCATGCTAGTGAACTTCTGACTATTTATATTCTTAATTTTATACAAATAGATTGAACTCCTCTTGTACAATATGGGCTTTTGCTTCCTCCTTATAAAGTCAGTCAGTATTTAATTTATAAAAAATGCTGGATAATTTCGCTTTTGTCATTTGAAACTAATAAGTGTTCTTTGTGTATATACTATTTTACTCTGTTGTATGTTCCTATGACAAAAGAGTATAGTAGGTAATCACTAAGGTGATTAATAAAGAGTATCTCTTTAAGACATTTTTGTCTAGAAATACAGTTTTAATAGAGTGTATTTTTTGTATCCAACTCAGATGTCTCATATTTTCATTGTAAATGGTTATTTTGAAAAAACATTATAAACATTATTCTGGAAGGGAAGAAAAGGAAGTGACTAGCTAGTAATTTACTTGCATCTTGGATCATAGGTAAAAATGAAATCCCAGTCATCAGTTTATTTAGGCTTGGGTAGGGGGGTGCGTACAACTTCTGGATCTCCATTAAAAGATAATTTTTAAATTCTGACATATAATTCTGACATCATGGGGCTCAGAGGCTTTTATTAATATGATTAGTTATTATTCTTGCTAATGAGTATCTGCCCTAAGTTCATATAAACCTTAGAGTCTTGTTAGATTGACTTATCCTGTATTACTCCTCTGTGGTGTGCCCATCTCCAAAGACAGGGTCAGTGAAGTGGTATGCAGTGCTTCAAAATGAGATTATTACAGCTTTTAGTGCTTTTGTCATCTCTATGATTGTCAGATGATATATTTTGTAGACTATTCATGTGTCATGTTGTTTGAACACATTTTTATTGTACTGTCTTTTCTTCGATAAATCTTTAAAAGATGTCATTACTTGTGCTGTTCGTGACTGTTCTAAGTGCTATCACCTGTGATGTTCATACTTTGTGTTTGCACGATTTAACTTGATCATGATTCATTCCTTTTATCCCCCATGAATTTTTCCCCTTACATTGGTCTCCATATTTTCTATATCTCTCTCCTTTTCTCCCGCTCTTGTGCAGATAGCTCCTCCAAGAAGACAAAGTCTAGTTCAGAGGAGAGTAGATCCGAGATATATGGTAAGCTAATGTAGCCAATTCAGCCTTGCACCTTTGGAGCTTGCTTCATGCTGTTTACTTTTTTGTTTTTCTTTTAAATAACTTCAGCCTTCCTTGTGTCTGCTCTGCATGGCATGACCTACTGCAGGGAAAGGGAGCCTGGGGTTTTAATGTGGCTGCCACTGGGAAGCTTAAGGTTGCTAGAAACTAACATCATAGAGTAAGAGTAGGCCACATGACCCATCTTGTCTTTCATCTTGTGTCTGATGGGAAAGTGGTGATGTCTGATATTATTGAGTTGGGCTCTTCCACTTAACATGGGTGGGCTTTGAATTCTTGGCGTCTTCTTCCCATGTCCCATTTGCTGAGTTTGGATCACGTAGAATTTCATGGCACCAGTCTTTACCTCTAAGCATAGCACTGGTGTGACTTAGAGGTGTTACCAGTTCTTTGGAATTTTTATTTGATTTCTTTTTATTTGTTTCTTTTTATTGGCCTCATCATCTGGAAATGTTGTTCATGTATGATTTACCCACAACAGCAAAAATACCTTAAGTATTTTATTTCTATGGCTTGAAGAATTTGTTTATGCATTTCATAAGTGTCCCTGAAGCTTATTCTGAATGGGCAAATGTCAAAATGACACCTTTTAAAAATAATTTTCATGAAGAGCAGGTTTAAACTGAGTGGTTAACTTTTGCAACAGATTATTGAAGCACTAATATTTCTAGGCTGTGCCCTGTCTTCCAAAGATAATATAAACCATGTCTGTGAAGTTCATACATGTTTTTCCCTTTCCTCTGCACAGTTTTACCTGCCCTCTCTTCTCTTGTTTTGGCAGCCGATTAGTGCCTTGAGAAAAGTAAATAGGAGAAGCACTTCTTGGAACCCAGACTTTTAAAATAATCTCTGAAAGACTAATAAGTTATTTCTTTTTAAGAAGATTCCAAATTTGGCCTCAAAGGAAAACCAGGTTTTCTCTAAAAGAGGCAGAAGTCTGTCATATGGAAGTTTCCCCAGATATACGTGTTTCCTAGCCTGACATAACATGAAAGGAAAAAAAAATATATGAAAGTGCCCCAGCCCCCCAAGACATTTTATAATTTATATCTCCTGACACTTAAACCCATAATATCACATACTTTTTAATATTATGAGGCTTCTGTATTTGATTTTAAACCAGTTATGCTTCCATGTTCAGTAAATATAGTTCTTTGCTTCGGTTTTTATGACCAGTGCCTTTTTGTGTATAGAGAAATCTTTTACAGTAGGTCAAGAAAAAAATGTGTACCATGCTGTATGGCATGGCAAATGTATGTTTTTTCTTCCTTCCAAAGTTATTTGGCTCCTCCTAAATAAGAAATAGCTTCCAAATTTCTCAAGATTCTGTCTTTCTGTTCTATATAAAGAGCTTCCTATGGTTTATTCTCTCCTTAGGAATGTGAAGACTATCTTTATTCGCTCCTTCCTTTTCTGGTAGCCTTTGCAATGTTGTATTTCACCTCCCCCACCATTTTCCTAGATCTGTGGTATGAATGCAAAAGCTTGGTATTTGCTTTGGATGCTAGGATGTTTACTTTGGATGATAGGATGATAGGTATGTATGCAAAGGCTTGCTGTTTGATTTGGATGTTAATATTTCAGTGATAGGAATATTGATACTAGTTCAGACATGCCATTCGCTTGTTAGTAATAGAAACATTTTAAGTGGTAATGGGGAAATAAGGTGTGGCTTCTTTGTTTGTTTCTTGAAAAGCCTCGAAATACCTTTTTTGGAAGGAACTGAGCCATGGGTCTTTAAAAAGCTCTTATAAAAGGGATGACTTGATCAGAACAGAGTGAGCATGCTAACTTAAATCTCTCTGACATTACAAATGTTATAAAACAGGTGCTTTATCACACAGCACCTCAGACTTTGCCTCAGACTTTGTGCTTCTACCACAGATGGAAAAGAATCTTGGGAAGGAGGGGGTCAAGAAAAAGCTTGGAAATAATGGGATATGACGGAGTAGAGTCACACCAACTGCTGACATTTTCTTAGTGTAGCATCTCTTAACAAGCCCACTTCTAAGTTTTGAGATTTTATACTGTCTTGGGGTAGAATTCACTAGCTCAATACTTCGACAAATGCTAGTTCTTCACTTAACAAAGTATTTATTTGAACTCTCTTTGCCATTTTTAGAGCTGTTTTTGGTGAGATAAATTTACTTTGCTCATTTTACAAGAAAACTAAGTGTTTGTTTTGTATTGACTTCTTTTGTTAAGTTTCTGCCTGGTGCAGTAGGTCAGTATTATTCCATTTCTCCTTATTTCTCCCTCTACCTTTCGGTGTCTGTTGACCATGTTCAGATTATGTTTCTGAGCTACAGTTTCAATTATACTTCATTTTCTATTTTTCTCATGAATATCATGATGGAGAAATTTTGTGGACTTTGTGGGACATGAGAGGGTTTATGAGGGCATTTGGAGTTTGATAGCAGCCTTTTCTTGCCTTCTGTCCTGGGTTCATGATTCTAGATTCTAGATTCTAGCTGACAGGATTATATAGAAGAAAGTAAGCCAGATCTTTCTGTAACTATCTAATCTGCTGGGGCTGCTATAACAAAATACCAGAGACTTGGCTTAAATAACAAAAATGTATTTTCTCTCACTTTTAGAGGCTAGAAGTATGAGATCAGGGTTGCAGGTTCCGGGGAGAGCTCTCTCCTGCCTTGCAGACGGCCACGGTTTTGCCTTGTGCTCTCACGGTCCTTTGGTACAAGCGCAGGTGGAGAACAGTCTCTCTGGTGTGTCTTCTTCTAAGGACACTGATCCCATCATGAGGGCCCTACTCTTAGGACCTCATCTAATTCTAATTACCTGCCAAAGCCCCATCTCCAAATACCATTGCATATTAGGGGTTAGGACTCAGTGTATGAATTGGGGGAGGGGAAGACCCAAACAGTAGTCGGTAACAGAAGCACACTGTTAGTACTTAAACTATCCTGGTTGGTTAATTCAGAGTGTATTTTTTTTTTTTAAGATTTTACTTATTTATTTGGGAGAGAGAGAGCGCAAGTATGAGAGAGAGAGAGAGCATGAGAGGGCAGAGGGAGAAGCAGACTCCCCGTTGAGCAGGAAGTTCAACGTGGAGCCCCATCCCAGGGCCATGACCCAGGTCAAAGGCAGACAGACGCCCAACTGACTGTGCCACCAGGTGCCCTGTAGAATGGACTTTTAAAAAACTCTTACCTTTTTTAAGTTCAGCCTTCTCAGATGTATAAAGGTTAAAGTCCCCAAGTTATTCTTTCTGCTTTCTTCTTCAGCCTGGCAGAGAACACTCTAAACATGAACCTTCTGCGTCCTCCTAAGTCACTCGCTTCCTGACCTCTTGCAGTCTGACTTCCCAACACATACTATCTGGAAGGTGAACCAAAAGATCCTAGTTGAAAATCTTTGAACTTTTTCCAGTTCTCACCTTCCTCTGAACAAACTGGCAATGCTGATATCCTTTATTTGGTTTGTTTCTGTAATAGTACATTAATCTGGTTCTTTCTTCTTTGCGGCTGTTTTGTCTTTCCTTTACTTGATTGCTTTTCCCCTTCTTATAGTTGCACACATGGTCTGTGTTTCTGTCCTTGGTCATTTCCCCTGTGTCCAGTCTTGTATTTTAAATTGTTTACTGAATATTTTTACTCTATCTTTCAAATTTAGAATGACCAATGTGCAATTCATCCTTGTTCCCTGTGGCTAGAAATCAGTCTTCTTCGTGATCCTGATTCTTCTCATGGCACCACCATTCTGACACTCACCTAGTCTCATTTTCTTCAAGTCATCTTTGCTCCCTTTCCCTTGTTCTTGGGAGTCAAGAGTTGGCCAGGTCCAGTGGGTTCTACCATCACATTATCTTCCATCCCTCACTCTCTTGGTTCTGTCGCCGCTGTTCTGTTCAGTTTTCCATCACATCATAAGACTGTTTGCAGAGACTCATAATTTTGTTTCACTTCGATTTACTTTGATTCACTTCGATTTCACATTGATTTACTTCCTTTTCTCCGTTCTACTCTCTCTGTTAGATTAATAGGATTAAAGTAAGGATTTGGTCATGCACTTACTAGGAAAGTATGAATAGTTAATGAAGATATGCTATAATTTGTTTCTAGTTTATCATTCTGCCTTAACCCACCTGTTACTTCTACTACCATTTACCTAAAGGTACCAGCCTCTCCTCCACATTTTCCCTTGGTATTCTTTCTTTGCTCATGCCATTCCCATTGTCTTGAATGGTTTACCTCCTTTAACTCTCCATCCTATAAGGCCCGGTTCAAACACTGCCTCCAACACAGGGCTTTCCTGGGTTTGCCCCTCTCCTCTGTGGTCTAACCTTTGACACCCGGCTTCGTATCTAGTTATTTGTGTTTCCATCTGCCTTTGCATCTCGCATAATGCCTGAAACAGTGGAGGCACTCATTTAATGTGTTTTGAATGAATGATTATTGATGTCAGAATGAAGTATTTTAATAAGGAGAACTGATAACATATGATGTTGGCCCATCGTGATTGGATTTTTCTTCTCTTCAGAAAAATTTCAAGATAGAAGAAAACGTAACTTAGAAAAGAGACTCACTGCTGGTAATAGTCTAAAAGAATGAAATCAGCACACTTGGAAGTTAAAGCTTCCTCTTGCTGGCAGCATTGTGCTTTTAGAATCCAGAAGCTTCTTAATCAAAGGATTATCTGAGGTCTTCTCATAAAACATGTATGTCTGGCAGCAGTTTAAAAATGAGCTGTTTTTATGAGGTTGCACATGGTCTTTCTCCACACCCTTCCCTGAAGCTAATTCTTGAGAAGTGAGACTCAGAGAGGTTTGGTCATGTAATAAAATGAAAGGTGAAGAAAGACTGGTGTGCTTTCGCTAGAATAAATGCCGTATGGAAGGTTCAGCATGTTGCTTTGCATTTTTAACACTCCGTTTTCCATAACTTGCTGTTTGGTACTATTATTGCTTTTTTTCCAGGAGTGTATTACCGTGAAATCTGAGAGTACTTTCTCCTCTTTTTCAGAGTACCTTTTTTTTTTTAAAGAGTAATTAATTTATTTATTTGAAAGGCAGAGATTACAAGGCAGGCGGGGGGAGGGCAATGCGGGTGGGGGAGCAGGCTCCCTGCTGAGCAGAGAGCCTGATGCAGGGCATTATCCCAGAACCCTGGGATCATGACCTGAACCGAAGGTAGAGGCTTTAACCCACTGAGCCACCCAGGCACCCTCAGAGTACCTTTTTATGACTTCTTCCCCTGCCCACTCCAAAGCCTTACAAAGGCTTAATTTTTTTCACTTTCAAATACCATCCTTGGTAATTATCTTTTGAGTATGAAATAGTCATTTTATGTTGGTTTCAAATACCACACTGTCAAAACAAGAAAAAGAAATGTCCTTTATTATAAAGAGAAAAAATTTAGGAAAGGATAGTATTTATATAAATTTTATAGAACATTTTTACTTCACTGATGATGTGAAGCATGAGATCTATTATTAGCTTCCAGGAGAAATAGCATAATCCTTAAGAGTTAGGAAATAAAAAATGTATTTGTAACTAGAGATGTTATTTTAGGGGAGGTGGGAAATCAGATTGTTTCAGTTAGAAGTTACGTAGGGGAAGATTAGTGTCCTTCTAAAGGTATTTCTCTACTTTGCATGGTTTCAGGGCTATGTTTTTACTTTTTCCGAAAAAGTGATTGGGTATGATTTAAAATTTCCTATATCCAAAATAAATTCAAGTTTACATAGGAAATATACATTTACCTGTCACATGCCAGGCATTATGAGAAGGGCTAGAGATACAAAGATAATAGGATCTGTAACTGCTTTCTAGGAGTGCAGTAGCACAAAAGAAGAATCTTGGTACATTGTGGTTAAGTACATGAGATGTGCACTTGTTTATCTGTACTCCATGTGCCCTTAGAAAGTAGAGCGTTGTGACAAAACAATCTTCTCTGGCACTAAGAATGATGAGAATGAAGAAGTAGCACCATGACCAAGTTTCAGGGCAGGTTGAGCATCGTCATTATCTTACTTATCAGACACTGTCTTCACACACTGTGCTTGGATACAGCTCCCATCAAAGTGATTTGCGACCATATAAAAACTCCTATTCGGGGGTAATCACATTGTATGGTAATTCTAACAGACAATAAGGGATTTAGCAAAACCAACCAGCAAACCATCGACTATATTTATATGTGTGTGTAAAAACCAGGTAAAGTAAAAATGGTGGAAGATGTTGGTTGGTTGGTTTTAATTACTGAAATGTGAAAGTGGCTATTTTGGAGTTAGGGCTCCGCTTTTAACTTTCCCTTCTTTCATAAACCATATGGGGCCTGTTATTTGTCCTATACTCTGGTCCTTCGTTAGATACAGCCATTTCCCTACATCTTGGTTGTCGTTTCCTGCCAAGATTTAAGTTCTTAGAGGGCATTAGAGGGCACAGACCTGTAGTGGTTTTGTCTTCCTCACAACACCCACAGACTGCAGTGTTCAATAACTGGTGGACAGATGTTTGATGCAGATTTGCTAAAACAAAAAAGTGGATTTTGTTTTTCAAAAAGGGCATTTCAGTAATGTGATAATTGAGTTCTTGGTGATTTTAGTGTTGGTGTATCAGTGATTTCAGTGTTAGGGATGTGAAAGTTGGAATTTATCCTCTGTGGTGGGTTAAAACAGTTTCTGGTCTATAACAGAAAGGTAGAACATTTCTCTGCAGGGGAAAAAAATCATTTTATTGGCTTTGAATGGGAAGGAACATAATAGATCTAAGCATTTGAAAGACTAGATTTCTGAATTTTGAATGGCATGGTAGCTTAGTTTTTTTACTTAATTATGACCCCAAATCCAAGTTTATGCAGGTGGCATAGATTCCTAGGACAAAATAGTACCATCAGTTTGAATTACATAGATTCTGAATTGGCTGTATACAGAAGGCATGTTTTCCTTTTGCATTGGTCTAGTTGTTCTTACGATTCTATATGATCTTATATGTCAAAGTACATCAAGTTCTTATATTAGCAGAGTTAGAATAATAATAAATGGACAATATAGTGGGGCTGGGGAGAGGAGAAAGATGAATAGGATATGCACAAAGCTCTTTTTCTGTTCCTCCTTATCCTTTGTTTCTCATTTCCTTTTGATGTAGAATTAAGAGGGAAAGATATCAGGCTGGACAGTTTTGAATTGTAGAAAACAGGTTTGCAAAATTCTGAAGTAATCCAACTACATTTATTCAATTTTTAGCAGTTTGTTATGATCCTGGGCATACTTGCTCAAATGGACTGTGTCCAGTAACCTACCTCTCTGAGCTTCCATTCATCTCCAGACCCACCAGCTTATCTAATTTTTATTAATTCATGAGCAACTGAAAAAAATTTCCTTCTGTGTCTGAACACTTGCCAGTTCCTAAAATAAGATAGTGAACAATAATGGAGCCCCTACATTCTTGAAGCATATAATCTAGTTAGTGGATAAAAACAAATGGGAATCAATTGGGAATGATAATGTTACTAGGGGAATAAATAGAGGGCACTGTCTCTAAGGGATTACCTAATCTGGTCTGGGTATTGAGGAAGAGCTTTCAAAAGAAGGTGATTTATTTCTTCAGGCCTTCTTGCTATCTCCTGTATTCTAAAGTTGCCTTCTTAGAAGAAGCCCTGCCCATAATATTTTCTTGTTTGTTCCTTCCTCATCCAAAACTAATTTGCTTGTTTGTTAAAACAAAGTTTAGACAAAGGCATAAATAAGGACTGATCCTTTTAAGGAGCATTTGCATTAATGATAGGAGTTTTTTTTTTTTTTTTTT
>NC_081557.1:89169982-89266991 GCF_022355385.1 Mustela nigripes | reverse complement strand
TGACAGAGAGAGATCACAAGTAGGCAGAGAGGCAGACAGAGAGAGAGAGCAGGGAAGCAGGCTCCCTGCTGAGCAGAGAGCCTGATGTGGGGCTCAATCCCAGGACCCTGAGATCATGACCTGAGCCGAAGGCAGAGGCTTAACCCACTGAGCCACCCAGGCGCCCCTAATGATAGGAGTTTAACATAAAAGTGTTTTAATTGATGGAATGGATAGATGAGTAATGTATTCCTGAACAGAAAATCCAAGGGCATTGTAGTCCTAATCATAATAAAATATTTAACATTTATGAGCCCTTATTTGTGTCAGGCATTAAGCTAAATACTTAATATATATATTATATACAAGTGAAATACACAAATGTAGAGCACGTACGGGGTGAAGAGGCAGAGGGAAAGGGAGAGAGAATCTTGAGCAGATCCCCATAGAACATGGGCCTGACACAGGGCTTGATCTCACAATCCCAAGATCATGACCTGAGCCAAAACCAGGAGTCTCTAATTCTTATATTTATTGTATTATGTACTAAAAATTAATAAAAAAATCTTCTTGATTTTATGTATTCATACCCATTCTAGTTATAGTTTTTCCCAATTACTTGAAGGTTGCAGCATTACCTCAAAGGTTGAATTCTGATAGGTTATCTTTCCTCTGCCCCCATTACCATTTACTATTTGTGGGTGAATTTGCTAATTCAAATACTGTTTGGTGGGGCGCCTGGGTGGCTCAGTGCGTTAAGTGTCTGCCTTCGGCCCGGGTCATGATCCCAGCGTCCTGGGATCGAGCCCCATGTCTGGCTCCTTGCTCAGCGGGGAGCCTGCTTCCTCCTCTCTCTCTATCCCTTCCTGCTGCTCATGCTCTGTTTCTCTCTTTCCTTCTCTCTCAGACAAATAAATAAAATTGTTAAAAAAAAAAAAACAACAAATACTGTTTGGTGTGTCGTAGTCTCTAGAGTTGAGGGCTAACAAATTTTGATGTGAAAAATCAACTTTCTTGAGGTATAATTTACATAAAATAAGATGTAGTCCTTTTAAATGTACAGTTGGATGAATTTTGGCAAAGGAATATACTCTTATATAACCTTTACCTTAATTAAGATATAGAACATTTCCATCACCCCAGAAGGTTCCTTCATGTCTCTTTGTGGTTATTCTCACCCTTCCTCTCCACTTGTCTGTAGGCACTACCCTGCTTTTTGTTACTGTCCTTTAGTTTGCCTCTTCTCCACTGGAATCATATTGTATGGACTCTCTTTTGTATCTGCTTTGCTTAGCATGATGTTTTTGTGATTCATCCATGTTTGTTGCATGTATGAGTTATTCTTCTTTTTCCTTGCTAAGTAGTATTTTATTATAATCGATATATAGCAGTTTGTTCATCTATAATCTGTTGATAGACTTTAGAGTTATTTCTGGTTTTTGGCTCTTAGGAACAAAACTACCATGACTGTGTGTGTAACCAGTCTTTATATAGACATGAGTTTTCATTTTTCTTTAGAGTGAAATTGCTGGGTCCTATGTAAATGTGTACTTACCTTTACAAGAATTTTCTAAACTGTTTTCCAAAATGTTTATACCATTTTACACTCCCACCAGCAATGCATGAGCGTTCCAGTTGCTCCACATCTTTGTCAACATTTGGTATTATAAGTCTTTTTATTTTTAGCCAATCAAGTTAGTGTATAGTGGTTTCTCACTGTGGTTTTAGTTTGCTTTTCCTGATGACTTCAGATGTTGAGCACCTTTGCATATGCTTTTTGGCCATTGAGGTATGTTTCTTTGTACTGCATTTACTCAGATCTTTTGTTCTTTTTTAAGTAATCTTTATGCCCAACGTGCAGTTTGAACTCACAGCCCCAAGATTAGGAGTTACACACTCTAATGACCAAGCCAGCCAGATGCCTCAAAATCTTTTGTTCTTTTTGAAATGAGTCTCCCATTATTGAATCATAGAGTTGTTGTCTTTTCAGTATAATCTAGATACAAGTCCTTTATCATATACTTGAATTATGAATATTTTCTCCCACTTTGTGCCTTGCCTTTTCATTTTCTTATCCATGTTTTTAGAAGAGCAGGTATTTAAAATTTCGAGTCCAATTTCCTAGTTGTTGTTGTTTTTTTTTCTTTCATGGTTGCTGCATTTTGCATCCTAAAAGACCTATCCTAATGTCTTGATGATTTTCTCCTGTATTTTCTTATGAAAAGTTGTAGCCTTTGTGTTTAGGTCAATGATTTGCTTTAAGTTAATTTTTTGTGTGGGGTTATGGTTTGTGTTTTCTGTACTATGATCCCCTTACTCCAGGCTTTCATTTGTAGTAGGCTCACAGACTTGTGACATTTCATTAACAGCAAGAAATACATGTATTCATTAATATGTGGTCTTCAACGTAATCCTTTGTTTTGTACATCAGGCTTATTTAAAAGGTCATGCTCTTTGTGTAAAAATTGTTATTTTGAAGAAATTTTTATTTTCATTTTATTTGCATTATTTTACATGTTTTATATATTGATTTTTGGTGAAACACTTAGATTCTGTAAAGCTGAAAGTACTAAATCTCTGGCTAACACAGAGTTCAGGATCTTCAGATCTTGATCTATGATCAAACAGCCCTGGGTACTAATCAGGGTTCTATGATGGGACATTCCTAAACCTTTGGTTGTGGTCTTCTTTCTTTCACCTTGCCCTGACTACTTTTGTTTGCTGTTTGCTAGAAGGAAAACAAAATCTCCTGTAGGAATCAGGTAAGTATGTGAAAGAGAGTTGGTTGAGCTCAAGGGTTCTTTATCTTTCCTACTTTTTTGTCCTTTGTTTATTTTTTCTATGAGCCCAGGTCTTTCTTCTCTTTGGACTTGTTCTTTCTCTTTTTTGGAAGAGCTCCCATGCTCTTCATGCACCTCCCTTCTTTAGATAGTCTCTTTTTCTAAGAGTGAGATTGGATTTCACTAGGATTTAACCATGGGATGCTTCTAGCCTAACATCCCCAAATGTTTGATTTTCTAGGGCTTGAACACCAGTTAGAGCACCTGAACAGAGGGCAGTGGGGAAGGTTTCATGTTACAAATAGCAGAGATGTGAATAGGCCTTCCGTCTCCTCTCTAATACTTCATCTTTTCCACTTTGCCATAGCTGTTTTTAATCTCAGAGAAATTCCACCCTGCCTCTCCAGTGAGAAACCAATACATTTGACTCTTGGCGATAGTCTCGTATTTGTTTTGTTTATGGGGTTAGTACTCTGGTTTGTGATACCGGTTTCACGTGCCACCATGTGTTTCTCCAGATAGAATGTAGGTCGTTACAGTTCGTTACTAATATGTAATTATGTCTTTTTCTCTCCCATTTTCTCTTCTCTCTTTACCCTGCGGTTCTTATGCAGGTCTTGTTCAGCGCTGTGTGATCATCCAGAAGGATGACAATGGATTTGGGCTGACGGTCAGTGGAGACAATCCAGTCTTCGTACAGTCTGTCAAAGAAGGCAAGGCGTTTTTTAAAATAGTCTTGTCACTTGGGAGCAAAGAGTAAGAAGAGAAAAGCTTAATGTCTATTGCCTAGAATAAAAGAATCATATAGATTGCAGGTCATATGGCCTGTTTTGTTAAATTGGTCTTTAGTGTCCTAGTTATAGGCATGAATTCACCCCAGTTGATTTTCTTTGTATGCATTAGAAAGAAACAGTCTTATTACAGTTTTAGAAACTGTTGCTTTATACATCATCTCTCTTAGAGAAGTTTGTGGAATTTTATTTCTTCATGGCACAAGAGGTATTTGTTAGACCAGATTAAAGAAATGGTTATGTGTTCCAAAGCATCCACATTTCACAAAATGACAATAATAATATGTTCTGTTACCATATGTTGAGTACTTTCTTTATATTGGGTGCTGTAATTTGAGGTAGGTATTTTTTATTCCCATTTTACAGGTGATATTGAGGTTTAGAGTGGAAAAAAAAAAACCCATAAAATTAATCCATGCATGGTCACACAACTAGAGAGTGGCAAAGGCACGTGTTTTTAACCATTTGGTTACTCTGCCTCTCTTTCAAGAAAATTAGCAGTACAAGACACATGAAAAAGTGCTCCATATCACTCGGCATCAGGGAAATACAAATCAAAACCACAATGAGATATCACCTCACACCAGTCAGAATGGCTAAAATCAACAAGTCAGGAAATGATAGATGCTGGCGAGGATGCGGAGAAAGGGGAACCCTCCTACACTGTTGGTGGGAATGCAAGCTGGTGCAGCCACTCTGGAAAACAGCATGGAGGTTCCTCAAAATGTTGAAAGTAGAACTGCCCTATGACCCAGCAATTGCACTATTGGGTATTTACAAACGTAGTGATCCAAAGGGGCACGTGCACCCGAATGTTTATAGCAGCAATGTCCACAATAGCCAAACTATGGAAAGAACCTAGATGTCCATCAACAGATGAATGGATCAAGAAGATGTGGTATATATACACAATGGAATACTATGCAGCCATCAAAAGAAATGAAATCTTGCCATTTGCGACAACACGGATGGAACTAGAGCGTATCATGCTTAGCGAAATAAGTCAAGCAGAGAAAGACAACTATCATATGATCTCCCTGATATGAGGAAGTGGTGATGCAACATGGGGGCTTAAGTGGGTAGGAGAAGAATCAATGAAACAAGATGGGATTGGGAGGGAGACAAACCATAAGTGACTCTTAATCTCACAAAACAAACTGAGGGTTGCTGGGGGGAGGGGGTTTGGGAGAAGGGGGTGGGATTATGGACATTGGGGAGGGTATGTGCTTTGGTGAGTGCTGTGAAGTGTGTAAACCTGGTGATTCACAGACCTGTACCCCTGGGGATAAAAATATATGTTTATTAAAAAATAATAATAATTTAAAAAAAAGAAAATTAGCAGTACATGCAAATGAATTATGTTTTAAGTAATTAATTTCTTTTACAGATGGAGCAGCCATGCGGGCTGGGGTACAGACAGGTGATCGAATCATCAAGGTAAGGAAAAGACTATTATGGAATTTATTATGGTAGATTTAAAAACAGCATATATTAACCATATTTTATTTTTTTCACTTGAATTCTTATTAAAAGCAGTGCATTGTATGTATTTGTTGACTAAAAATATTCATTTATTTTAAAATTAATATTACTTTTTACTGAAGGGCATAATAAAAGGCATGAATAAATGGACTCATGCGTATTCTTAGATAGGAAAGTAACTCACTGTGATAAAGATCATTTCTCTCTAGTCTTATCTGCTAGTAAGAAAATCTCATCAAAATATATTAATATGTACCTCTGGGGAAAAAATATATGTGTATAAAAATAAAAAATAAAAAATATATATTTTAATATGACTGGGGAGATGTATCATTATTTGTCAAACTGATGAGTCTTCCAAATGAATTTTACAGAGTTATAAGAATAGCTTAAAAAATGTTATGTATATGGGTATTGTGTGAGATGACATGGTAGGGATTAATTCAAAGCAGGTTGAGGCCTAGGTATAGGCCTATCAGTCTAGAAACAGGCCTTGAATTCTGAATAGTACGAGAAGAGTGGATTGGTCAGTCATTACTCTTGAGATGGTTGAGTAATTTGAATACTTAAAAAATTGAATCATTACATAGGAAAAGGCACAATGAATATGTATTTACAAACAACTATCTGGAAAAAAGTATTTGAAACTTACTATAGAGTAGAATACCTTGTAAAGAGCACTTTTAAATTCCTAAGAGAAGAGTAAATAAATAGCCTAATAGAAAAAAAAGGCAAAGAATTAGGATATGTCTCACCACACTTATAACAAAGAAATAGAAATTAAACTGACAGGTGAAGGGGGGCCTGGGTGGTTCAGTTGGTTAAGTGTCGAACTCATGATTTCAACTCAGGTCATGATTTCTGGGTTGTGAGATTGAGCCCCACTCTGGGCTCTGCATGGCATGGAGTCTGCTTAAGATTCTCTCTCTCCCTTTTCTCTTCTTCCCCTTTTCTCTCTCCTTCTCTAAAAAACAAAATAAAATAACATAAAATAAAATAAAATGTAAAAATATATTTGGTTGTCAGAAATTTTAAACATTATTGATTGTATACCTTTGGCATAGTTTTTGTATGGTAAAATGGCTACTCTCATAAACTTGTCAGTATAAATTGGGTAGAATCTATTCGGATATAAATTTGTGAATATGTGTCAAGTGATATATATTTTTTAAAAAATTGTTTCAAGAGAGAGAGCAGGGGAGGGGCAGAGGGAGAGGGAGAGAAGGAGTATCTTGAGCAGGCCCCACCCCCAGCATGGAGCCTGCTGCAGGGCTGGTTCTCATTACCCTGAGACCATGGCTTGAGCTGAAACCAAGAGTCAGACACTTAACTGACTGAGCCACCCGGGTGCCCCCAAATTGTATACTTTTAAAAAGTATATAACCTTTGACCAGCCACTTTGCTTTTAGGAACTTACCTAAGGAAGTAAGTGTACAAATGTGAAGTGATATATGCACAGGGAAATTCATTTCATCTTTATCATATTAAAAATGTGTGGGCATGTCTGGGTAGTACAGTTGGTTAAGCCTCTGACTCTTGGTTTTGCTCAAGTTGTGATCTCGGTCATGGGATCAAGCCCAGCTAGGCCCCGGGTTCAGTGAGAGTCTGCTTAAAAAGATTCTCTCTCCCTCTAACTCTGTCCCTACCCCCTGCACTCACTCACTCACTCACTCTCTCTCTCAAATTAATTAATAATTATTTTTAAAAATTTGTAAATAATGCAAAAGTGCATAAATAAATGGAGGGCTAGAAAAAGAAATTACATTTCATCTACAGCTGTTAAAAAGAATAGATTAGGTCTGCGTGTGTATCTATACTGAAAGATAACCACATACAACAAAGAAGTATTTATCTGAAGGAAAAAAGGCAGTTATAATGTATATGTCTGTGGTTGTGTATCTGGTGTGTTTATGCTAGAATAGTGTCTCAGAGATTAAACTTTGTGTGTAACATTGATTATCTCTGATCGGCGTGATTAGTATACTTTCACTGCTACCTTAGACACTGATATATTTGACCTTGTAAAAATTAGTATTACTTGAAAAAGAAAAAACTTGAAAAACTAGTATTACTTGAAAAAGAAAAATAACGTTGGTTCCATGTTTGGTATTTTTTCTTAATTTTGTTTAGTGGAGAATTTGGATAACATTTCCTATAATTAGCCTAACTGAAAATTAATTTTCTTTGTAAAGATTGGGTCATGGTTGGAAAACTTCAAGTAAATTGCATATTGTGGAAATATTGTTTTTTTAATCTTTTAAATTGATTTTGACAAATCAGTGAATTTGCAAAGAGGTCTTTTTTGTTTGCAAGAGCCCTTCACTGTGAAGGACTTGTAAAACCTGTTGCATGGTATCTTTTGTCATTTTTCATGGTAAGTTATAATGTTGTTTAAGTCAAGGCCTTGTTTTGGATTCAAGTTCATTTTCTTGCAGAGTATATCTTATAGAATAGCAATAAAAGTGAATATTGAACCAAATATATACATATTTTAATATCGTTCTCTGTACTATGTTATATTATAATGGGTTGTATTATGTATAATAATTCCTAAAGTCAATATATCTCTTCTTAATGGAATGTGTCTGACATGCTATTATCATTTTCTTACAGGTGAATGGAACTCTGGTGACTCATTCAAACCATTTGGAAGTGGTGAAGCTAATCAAATGTAGGTGAATGTTATTCTCAATTTTAATTGGTTTCTGAATCCCTTAAAGCAAGGATCAGAAAACACTTATGTAATAAGCCAGAGAGTGAATATCTTAGGATTTGTGGTTCCTATAGAGCCCGCATTGGGCTCTCTGCTCGGCAGGGAGCCTGCTTCCTCCTCTCTCTCTGCCTGCCTCTCTGCCTACTTGAGATCACTCTGTCAAATAAATAAATAAAATCTTAAAAAAAAAAAAAAAGAAAAAACCAGTCTGTGGGCCAGATTTAGTCTTGGCTGGAGTTCGCTTTAACCTTGCATTAAAGGAAAGTCTGAGGTGAAAAATTTTAATTTACTAATAACTATCTTTTGTTCACTTTATATATGTGGTTGATTATAATATCCTTGTTACTCTTGGTAATATAGAAAGCATATATTTGAAAGAAATGCCTGAGTCATCTGAGGGGGAAGAGATTGAGAATTCAGATGGAATGGCCCAGATAAACTGAAATGGAACTTTAAAAGTCATCTAGCATAGTCATGTTTCCTCAGATAAGTAAATCATTAAATAAAATCCAGGGTAGTGATCTCTTGGAAATCTCCAGAGTTAAGAATTTAGAATCTTCTGGATCAAATTCTTCCATGGTAGACTACAAATAAGAAATAGTTATTTATAGCCAAGGAGAAACACTACTATTTTATTTAATCCTATTTTTGTTTTATAGAGTGGACATCTTTCGAATAATTTCATAAACTGAATTCTTTCTTGGCCATCTTCCTTTTGAACTAAAGCAGCCCCTGAATCCTTTTTACCTTTCCTTCGGAGGGCTTTTACCTTTTACTTTTTGTCAGGGCTCTAAATGGTCCCTGCGATCTCATAGTTCTTCACTTTAGTACTTTTTAAAAAGAAATGGGATGATCAAAATTAGACCCCCATTCTTGAATCAGTTTGATTATTTATGTAATGAGATTGTGTTTTATATATTTTTATGTGCTACATACATATGATGGTTTATGATTATAAATAAGTATATGCCAGATAACTTTTGCAGAGTATAAAAGATAAGATTATTTCTTTAGATTTTTAGGCTATATATTTTACTCATACCAGTAAATTTTGCTCAGAAAAAGTAGATCCTAGCATTATAGCAGATAAGATGCCTTATCCAATATTGAGAGCCTGGCTAAAAACTTAAAGTAACCGCAAAACACTGTGAGCATCCCGAACAGATCTAAATTTGCAGTGCCTCACACCTGTGTACGCTACTTGTGCTGGTCCCTCATGCTCTACTCTGTAATGCATACTCTGGACATAACTGAAGAAGAAAAGGGAAGAAATAGGAAGCTAGTGGAGGCAAGTAAATATAGGTAAAGTTACATACATATATATTTACATATTTATATATATATATAATTTATACATATATATTATATATATTATAGATATGGGATAAGTAAGGTATAATAGATGACTTTCTGACAGAGCAATACAATTGAAAAACCCTAAAAAGTTTATGTCTCTCAAATTCCCCCAAATCATAGTATTTGTGACCACTAAGTGTAAAAAAAAAAAAAAAAAAAAGACTTAGAACCTCAAACACTGAAATAATTGACAGTGAATTCCATGGGCAGTTAAATAGGGAGAAAAGTGTGAAATAAACATATTTAGAAATTCTACTGAAAAGTCTTAGAGGGAGATTTTGTCATTCAGAGGTCAGTTATCTAGAAATATCCTTGATTTAGAAAGTCTCCTTTCTTCTCGATGCTAGATAAATAACGAATGTCTGTTGTCGAGTCTTTCTGGTCAGGGTTGGTTTTGCTTTCTGTACTTTATTCCTCCTGTAATATGGCTAGTGAAGTTCTGTCTTCCCCACATTTTAAAAATAACTCACTACTCATTTATTGAATGTTCTTCTCCAATTTTCGTGGGATATTATTTGTCCTACTCATTTTTTAAAGTTGATTTAAAATTCCTTCATGATATTCTGTAAAATAGTTAAGCCCTGCCTAATTAGATTCATCTCAAAATTGAACATAACCATTAGTAGATGGTTGCTGTTAACTCACCCTTCCCTAAATTAAAGAGATTATAAATTTTATTTGCCTTCATGTAATATCTGATCTTATGAGTAGTAATTTGCTATCCAAAAATGGCATTGTTCTTTTAGATTTTGGGGGGAGGTCATAAAAAAGCAGTGACAAGTTGGATTCTTTTTCTGTGGAGCAGTGGTTAGCAGATGATCAAACTTGTTCACATAACTGGATCTTAGAGAACTGTCAAAGAGGAAGTAGAGAAATGCCGTAAGCAAGAGTTTGACAGTGTTATTTTCCTTCCTCTCTCTCCTCGCCACAAGCTGGTTCCTATGTAGCTCTCACTGTTCAGGGACGCCCGCCTGGGTCGCCCCAGATTCCACTCGCCGATTCTGAAGTAGAGCCATCAGTCGTTGGACATATGTCTCCCATCATGACATCCCCTCATTCACCTGGAGCATCTGGGAACATGGAGAGAATTACTAGTCCTGTGCTCATGGGGGTAAGAGGGGGAAAACTCTTAAATGCCTAGTTTATAATGATACCTTTACTTTATATTAAGGGTTTTGCATAAATTTAAGTTCAGAATACTGGAAAATCACTTCCAAATATAAAAAAATTAACATAATAATCTGAAATGATTAGTGTGTTGGGATAGCAGATTGAATTGAGAAATATTTAACACCTGCCATATACAAAACAGGGTGCCATTCACAAAAATAAAATTAAGATACCCTATATTTGAGGTCCTTGGTTATCTTAGAATATATATTTTAAGGGGACGGAGGTTTGTTTATTTGTTTATTGTTGTGTCCCCAGTTGGCCTGTAGTAGATATTTAAACCCTTGTTGTTTGAGATAGAATCAAGAGAATACGAGTAATTACAATATCAAGGCAGAATGTAGACTTTATGAGGGGAGAACTATTAAGCTCTGTGACAATTCAGAGAAGGGAGGAAGCACATCCGGTTGTAACAAGGAAGGACTTCATGGAAAGCTATGATTTGAATTGAGCCTTTTAAGCAGTAGCATTTAAGCGGTGGCAATGGGGAGGAAAGAAGCCCAGGTAAAAGAAGTAGAATAAAAGTAGAATAAAAGAGAAAGAGCCAAGAAAGCACCAAGTGTCTGGGGGAAGTTCCAGGACTCTTGTTTGGCTGGTGCCTGTTAAGGATTTAAGTAGTGGGAGGTGAGGCTTGAAAAAAGTAAAACTATTTATTTTGAAAAAATCCCAACTACAAAGCTAATTTATATGTAACCAAAGAGATAGTAAGAATCCACTAAAATTTGTGGGGAGGTGGAGTGGGGGGCAAAGAGTGATGTGACTGTAGCGGGAGTTGAGCAAGCTAATTAGATCAAGTATTACAGGTTTGTGAAGCTTCTAAGAAGAGATGGTAGAGAGGAGTTAGGGAGCTGTCTTAATATTTCAGGCAGGAAGTGCTGGGAATTTGAGTCATACATGGGGACCGACAGTACAGATCCAAGGGACAGACAGTGTAAGATATTATTCTTGTACTAAGGTGACTTCATTTCTCCAGCTAATATCATTATTTAATGTTTTCTTGAACCTCGTTTAATAAAAGTGAAACAGAAGGGCTGAAATCCCCCTGTAACCTTCCAACTTTGAGCGCTGTGTCTTCCAGCCTGTTTTTGTGACCGCTATTTATTTTAGCTTCGCTTGCTCTGTATTGGTTGGTTGGTTGTTGTTGTTGGTTTGTTTTTTTTTATCTCTTTTCTAGGAGGAAAACAATGTGGTTCATAACCAGAAAGTAGAAATTCTGAGAAAAATGTTACAGAAAGAACAGGAACGGCTACAGGTACTAAATTAGAAATGGGGCTGTTACAGGCCAGTGAATATGTGAGTGGGCCTAGTAGAGTTGGTATTTGTTGTGACCACAGCCAAGCAGTGTTGTAATCGATGCCATCCGCTCTTTTATTAAGAATGGAATTTTTCTATATTTCCTTGACATAAGTAATTAATTCTCAAAATATTTCTATAACTTTTCAGTTATTGCAGGAAGATTACAACCGAACACCTGCCCAAAGATTGCTAAAAGAGATCCAAGAGGCCAAGAAACACATTCCTCAGCTGCAAGAGCAGTTATCCAAAGCCACAGGCTCTGCTCAGGTAGCATCATTGTTAAAAGTGCTACCCAACTTTTTGCAGGAGATTTTTCTTCTGGGAATGTGTTAAAGAATGTTGCAGTTGCCTTTTTTAAAAGTTATTTTTTTCTAGCATAGGCCGAGAAGATGTCTTGTGTAGCATGTTACAGAAACAATGATGAGCTAAAGAAATGTGGGCTTCTGATTCTTCGTTTGCTCATGATAATCGTATTTCTTTGTTCCACCATCATTTTAAAAGGAATTGAGTGCTTTTGCTTTGATGTGACAAACTACTAAAATGTATTTAGATACATATGTTTACATTTCAAGGCTCATTCTCCCATTTTCAAAGAGAATGGCAGTTATGTTTTTAAGTAGGAACGTAAGATTTTGTAAAATGGCAGGCATTATGCTAAATACAGAGACAAGTATTTTCTCGCTTATCTTCATAGCAACTCCCCAAGATTAGACACTACTGTTGTTTGCCCCCATTTTACATATGCAGTTAGAGAAACTCAGAGATATTAAATAATCTGTCTGAAGTCATGTAACTTAAAAGCAATGGAACTGGAGCTTAGACCTGGTCTGATGAGTTCATAAGCACTTTCACATTCTTAACGACTGTATTTTTCACTGAAATTTTGAACTAGAATTAAATAGAATTTGTTATATCAGTATAAGTTATGGAGATGATGTCTCATTAGAAACTGTAGCCCAACCAGATTTCTATTCTGTAATAATATTCAGGTTAGGGATCTGAAAAGCTCCTTATATCTCATCTTAAAGCAAAATAGACATATCCCTATACCATCTGAAATGGGTAAAAGGTGTTGATTTATTGTGCTCCCTGAGTCTGTGAGTGAAAGCCACAGTTTTGTAGAACTCAAAGGATTCTTTGAGATCATGTAGCCTCATCGGCTTGTTTTAAAGTCAAAAAATCACGTGTTTGAGAAAATTGGAGTCCAAACAGGTTAAATGACTTAGACGAGGTCACACAGCTCTACGGTCTCTTCTGACTTCCTGGTTCAGTGTACTTTCAGTTACACAGTATTTAGTTTTTTCATTACTTTCAATCCCATTAGGTATATGAAATTTTGAGTATTATGCCTCAGTAATGTTGACAGTTTTATGTTATAATTACTGAGTGAAAACGACATTCTTCTTCAAACAATAAAAATGTGGTTCCTGGTTTAAAAGCCTGTATTATCTTATAGCACTGTGTCCCAGAATTGGCAGTTTATTGAAATTCTAAAGTGTTGGGAGGCAGTTAACCAGAAGTTCTAGTGTAATAATCTTTACTATAATGGGCAGAATATATAAATTATATAATTTAACCAACTATTTTATATTTTGCTCTATTCAAAAGTTTGAACTCTTTTTCTCCTTGCTTAAATAGCACTTTCCCTGTCTTTAAGATCATGCCATTTTAGAACCACAGAATTAGTAGTTATTTATGCTTTAAATCTCTAGAGGTTTAAGCATTCTTGATCATATCAAACTGGCTAGATTTACCAGTCTCCATTTAGATGACAGTGTAAGTCTGTTTCTTTATGCAATCAGTAATAAATTTTTTTATTGTGTTGGTGTGTGTGTGTGTGTCTGATCCGTTTTAGGATGGAGCTGTAGTTACATCCTCCAGGCCTTTAGGTGACCCACTGCCAGTCAGTGAGGCGGAAGCTGATCCTGGTGATGGACTAGGCAGAATTGATTATAGCAGTGGAGACGCTTCTCGGCCCAGTAGTGACAGCGCAGATGTAAGCGTTCTACATCTTGATCTTGTTTTCTTCTTCACAGCTCCTTTCCATATTGGATTTTAAGTTACGTGAATTAGAGGTGTTCTCTTACTACTTTCTTTTTTTTTTTTAAGATTTTATTTATTTATTTGACAGAGATCACAAGTAGGCAGAGAGGCAGGCAGAGAGAGGGAGGAAGCCAGCTCCCCGCTGAGCAGAGAGCCCGATGCAGGGCTCCATCCCAGGACCCTGAGACCACGACCCGAGCCAAAGGCAAAGGCTTTAACCCACTGAGCCCCCAGGCGCCCCTTACTACTTACTTTTTATCACCCCCACCTTTCATGCAGCAATTTGATGAGCAGAGTTCTGGACACTGTTGCCTGTGAGTTTTCAATTCCAGAGTTCACTTTTTCCCTTAGATACACATTGTCTGTTTCTTTTGAAGAGGTGGAATTTCCCAGCAGGCCTCTTGTTTGTGGGTTGAGAAGTTAATAATGCTAGTGTTTTTTTTTTTTTTTTACTGAACCAAGAGGCCAACTGTTGATATCTTTAAGAGCATGTTAATATTCCATTTGTGGTCAGAGTGACTCAGTCTTGAATCATGGGGCACTTTGCCATTACAAAGAGGAAAAACCTTACTCCTGTTAGATAGACTTGAGTTAGTAACACTTTCTTGATTAACCCTCAGATTGCCAGATGAAGATGGATATTTGTTAGGAAGATCATAAGAAAACATTTCAAGTTGATTATGATGTACCACCGTAGTTGTATGAATACTTAACCAGCTAAGTTCACTGTTGCTTACTCAACAATCCTTTGTAAATAGTATGCAGTAATAGGAATAATGACTTAAAAATAGATCACCTCTTTAAAAGTGAAGAAGATAGTCTAAACCAGGGTTTTGCAACTGTGGATCATGGAATCAATGTAATGGGTTGGGACTAGCATTAAAAAAAGAAAAGAATAGGAAATAGTGCTTTGCAAAATGTAGATAAGGTAAGTGCTACTTCTTGTGACTTTTGTTAGATACACACATGCATGCACCTCTGTATGTTCACATGCTGGTTGACAGTATAAAATTTCTTATTGAAGGTCATGGTAAAAAAAGAATTTGAAAGCTACTGGTCAAGCCATCATTCAGGCCACTTTTTGAGGCTTAGGCCCAATGACTCGGAACTTCATTCAAGGAAAATTGAGGATTTTGGTAGGGGGGAAGGAGATAATGCTAGCAGTCTTATGATTGGATGGGCTGAAGGTTTTAATGAGAAATTTCAATTTTGACTCATGAGAAAAACATTTATTGGGCATACATACCACCTACTGTAATGAGTGTTTTGCATTCCTTGTTTTAGTTAATTCTCATAACAGCCATATGAAGTAGTACTATTGTTAACATAATTTTACAGAGAAAAAAACTATGGCCAAAGGGAGTTAACTAATTTGCTAACTTACCCAGATAATATGTGATCTGTCTACATCTAGCTCTAAACTATCAGTACTCTAAATATAACAAAGGTATTGAGGAGTAGAAATGCATAACATTTTGGGAGAGCAGTGAAAATGTTATGGTGTATTAGGGTTATGAATGAAATGGCTAGAGTTTATCTTAGAAACAAAGGCTTGAGTTCAGGTTGTAAAAGACTTCACATTGTTCTAACAGTACTGTTTTTAGGGCTCCTTTTTGCATTCTCCTTTTAGATTTAGTACTCCTTTTCTCTGTTTTTGTCTCTACCATTAGATAGTTTCTTAAGAGGACAGGGACAGTCTTATTTGACTTTGTCTCCAAAGCCTGGCAGATCCTACAATTAGGAATTCACAATAAATGGTACAGAAGAAAAATTAGAATTTTATCTTATATTTCAAGGACTGTTAGGGTTAGGGTTAGTGGCTTAGAAATATAACTTCATGAAACAGAGTGAATTGGAAAGTGTAGAAATAGACATTCCAATGACTTGAGACTGTTTGAGATATAATTGGTGTTTAATAAGTATTTGAACAGCAGAATGAATGAGAGTTTGGGCTTTATCTCACATGCAGAGGAGAAGCACACTCAGAAACACGTCAGTGTGGAAATGAATTAGAATAAAGAGGGAGATCTGGAAGGACAGAAGACTGCTAGGCTTGATGGGCCCTTAACAAACGTGCACGGAATGGCTCATAAATTAGTTAACCATTATTGACCACCTCCTTTGTGTGCCTCATGCTCTACAGGTAGCTTTTTAAATTCTCCCAATAATATTAAAGAAGCAGTATCACCATTTTATAGATGTGGAGAATGAAGCCAGGTGAATAGTAAACGAATGTTGTGGAAATCCAGGTGAGAGAAAATAACAGTGCTGACGAGGATAGTCACCAACTGCATGACAAACTAGTTTAAGTCCTACAGGCATCTGTTTGAAGCTAAAGATGTGCTGCTTTTAGCTTGTGGATCTCCACATTTCTTCCATGCGTTTCTTCTGCTCACTTTTAAAAAACAGTCTTCTTGTAATGTTTGTGATACCATTATTATTGTAAAGCTCCCTGCTATGCTCTCCTCAGAGAAGACTTTGAAGAACACCCCCACACCCAGTTCTCACAACAGAAGCAGGTTCACCACAGATCATCACCTACAATCTAGAGCCATCTGTCTCTGTGATTTTTGTGAATTCATGGCTAATGTTTTTAAAAACTTACTGTGGAAAAATTTTAAGCCTATTCAAAAATAGAGACGAGCATAACAGTCCCTGCTATGTACCCGATCACCCAACCTCTGAGCTTGTCATGGACAAGCTCTCCAACTTGTTATGTCTTAGTCCCCCGTTCTTCACACCCTACAGATACCAGAGTATTTTCAAGTGAATCCGAGGTATTATTTTATTAATCTGTGTCTTTAAGAGAAAAGAAGACTTTTTGAAAAATACAGCCATAATAACATTATCATAAAATCAAATTTCTTAACATGCAATTTGATTACCCTAATTGTCTCATAATGATCTTTCTGCAGTTGGTTTATCTGAGTCTGGATCTAGTCAAGGTCTTCAGCCTTTGGTTCATAGTCTTTTAATTTGTTTCCTTCCCTTTTTTTTTTTTTTCCATGCTATTTTTTTGTGACAGAAACTGGGTAATATGCCCAGTAAAACAAACACATTTTAATTGTATTTTCATGGTGTTGTTTAATGTGTTCATCTCTGTATATTTCCTGAAAGCTATTAGTGAGATCTGGAGTCTCGATCAGATTAAGAGCTGTTGTTTGGCAAGAACAATTCATGGGTGGGACTGTGTACATCCTGTTACATCACATCAGGAGGTGAATGTCTGGTTGTCTTTCTGTGACTGTAGATTTGTTTAAGGTGTTCAGATGATGTCAGCATGGTTCCTACATAATCAACTTTTCCATTAAGCTTTTATGTAACGTTCTTACCAGTCATTGATGATCAAAATGCCTGCATCCATTATTTAATTAGTGGTTTCAAAAGGATGCTATTACAATTTTGTCGTTCCTTATGCATTTACTAGTGGAATTATTTTACAAAGAATTTTCTCTTACTAGCTTTTAGGTTACCCTAAAATATAGCTTATACAGGAAATGCAGGATAGATACTAGATTCTTATCCCTCTATGTATCTGTTTCCAGAGGAGTCAGTACCTTAACACAATCTAGCAGTCACTAATGCGAGGGGCATTGTGTATATACATGTGCATATATATTATATTTGAATTCGTAGACTTTAACATATTTGCTTATTTTGTTGTAGTCCATTGCAGTCATTACTTTTTATTGTTGCTGAAACTATCCCTCTTTTGGGCAGTGGGAGCCCTTTCGGGTTCTCTTCAGTATTCTTTTAACGTGACATCCCAGTAACTTTGGTAGCTTTCTCACTTTTCAGTGTGACAAGATTATTCTAGCTCTGTCTTTTGTATCTCTTGTCCAAGACACAAAGTCCTCCATTTCTCCAGGTGGGGCTTATATTTGAAGCTACTATTGTCTTTACAGTGTGCTGTCTTGGTATATGTATAAAGAGCATGCACCTTCCCTATTGACATTCACACAGAAATCCCCTGTACCTCATTTTCAGCTGCTCTCTGAAGAATGGCTCCTTTGCTTTGCGGTGTTCTTTATCGTCCAGAATTGAAGTTCTGCACATGATATTGTTGCTGGTTTATATTAGGACATCCCAAACATACCATACAAATTTTATAGGAATCCACAAATCACTTTCACATGATACTCACAGAAACATAAGCAGAGGCTTAATTTTATTCATATAAATAGGCAAGAATGCTTTTAAGTTGCATAGAAAGAAGAGTTGGTTGGAGCGCCTGGGTGGCTCAGTGGGTTAAGCATCTGCCTTTGACTCAGGTCATGATCTCAGGGTCCTGGGATTGAGCCCCACATTGGGTTCTTTGCTCAGCAGGGAGCCTGCTTCCCCCTCTTCTCTGCCTGCCTCTCTGCCTACTTGTGATCTCCCTCTCTCTCTCCCTGTCAAATAAATAAATAAAATCTTCAAAAAAAAAAAAAAGGAAAAAAAAGGAAGAAGAGTTGGGAGCAGAGGGGTTTGAAAGAGCTGGATAAAGACAGAGTTTGACTTTGACATAATGAGTTTGAGGTACATAATAAATCTGGTTAGGATTACTTGGTAGAAATTAGCCCACAGGCCTGGAGACAAAGTACAACTATTCTCTTAGTGTGATGCTATTTATCAACATGAGATTAAAACAACTGAGAGAGTATGTGTCTTGCCAAAGTCAGGAGAACAGATAGTAGAGCCAGGTATTTAGAAAGATATTTAGTGGTTTCAAATACAAATGTGAAATTCAGAACCCTATTTTTTTCACCCTATTTTTCCTTATCCCTTTTTGGTGAGCCTGTTGAAATGAACTGAATGTTTTCTTTTTTTTTTTTAAGAGTCCCAAGAGTTCCCTGAAGGAGAGGATTTGTCTAGAGGAAAACCCAGAGAAGAGTGAAGCGATTCAGGACCCTGTGAGTATGAAATCCATGAAATGGTGGTGCTTTCTTCCACTGTCGTCCTACTTCAGTGACAGACACACCTGATATTTGTGGGTTGGGAGAGAAAAGCTTAAACTTATTAATAAAGAGTTGGTAAATGGAGAGAGCTACTCCATGGTATTTGATTGGCTTTAATGTTATTTTATTTATTATAGTAAAATACACATAAAATTTACCTTTTTGTAATTTTTGAGTATACAGGTTTAGTCATTAAGTTATATTGTCACTGTTGCGCAGCGTTGCCATATCTTTCTCCAGAGCTTTCTTCTCTAGTCCAACTCAAACTCAGTAGCCATTCAGCACTGCCTCCCCACTATCTTCAGGACTGGGCCACCACCATTTATTGTAAATTTGACTACTTTTGAGGACCACATATGAGAAGCATCATATATGTGTTTATCCTTTTGTGACTGGCTTATTTCATTTAGCATCATGTCCTCAAGGTTCACCCGTGTCATAACTTGTACCAGAATTTCCTTCTTTTTTTAAGGCTGATAATTATCCACTGTATGTATAGACCATGTTTTGCTTATCCACTCATCTGTCGGTGGACACTTGGGTTGTCTCCACCTTTTGGCTCTTGTGAATAGTGCCGCTATGACCATGGGCGTACAAGTATCTGTTTAGGTTCTTTTAGTTCTTTCGGGTATTTATTCAGAACTGAAATTGTTGGATTTTGCATATTCTTAAGTAAATACCTTTTAGCATTTTGATTTTGTTTTTTACTTAGATTTGTATCAGGTTTTATAGTAAGAGATTTAACAGCATATCGTGACCCATCCGTTATTTGCTACATAAGGACTATTGAAAAATCAGAGACATCGGAACAGCTATAAATCAAAAGTTGTCTGAAACCACTCTAAACACATTTATCTTGTTTTACCATTTTCTTAAAAAAAAAAAAAAAAAAAGACTAAAGCCTGAGGTTCAAAAAACAAGTAGTAAAAAAAGCAGAAGCAAGTTTAGAAGATGCAGATACAGAGACTGCACTACACTTCAGGAGGGGAGACCACAGCTACGGAGTATTTTGTTTATAACTGGATCGGTGTGCATAGCTTCAGCTAAAAGCTCTCTCCAGATGACCTCCGAATCAGGAGAGCCCCGTTCTCCTTGCTCAGCCCGACATCTTGCATCAGCCATTGTCAGCTTTGAGCTGAGCTCACTCTTTCCCTAGATCTTCCCAAATTTGTATTTCTCTTCTTACTGCATGGCCTTTGATTTTAATATTTGTGATCTTTAGCCATCCCGTATTTTTTTCTGTTATATGCGTTAATGCCCTCACACCAGCATTTTCAGACTAACTCCAACTTCGTAAATGAGCTGACAAGTGGATGAGCTGTTGCATGGGAGGGAGATCTGCCAGCCTACAATTTATGTTTGCAATTTTGGTTCTTTGTTTCTCTACAAAATGATTTTAATTTTGTGTGATTACTTGGAAATTGTGTTGCATTACGCCAGCGATTTTCAACCAGGAGTGATTTTGTCCCTCGGGGAGCATTTGGCAGTGTATGGAAACATTTTTTATTGTCATGACTGGGAGGCTGCCACTGGCACGGAGTGGGTGGGTAGAGACCCAAGATGCTGCTCAACATTGTACAATGCACAGGACAGCCCCCACAACAGAGAATGATCCAGCCCAAAATGTCAGCAGTGCCAGAGTTGAGAAACCCTGCATTATACACTTACGAAAATGAGTTGAAGAGGAAAAAACAGGGTTCAGGGACAGCTTTCAATTATGCGATGTTAATAGAAGTCTTTGTATTAACCTCTCTCCTCACTTCGTCTTACCATTTTTACTCTCGTTTTTCGTTTGTCCTGTGGTCTTCATTCACTTTTCTTACTCTGTCTCTTTAGAATTGTAATTATTTATGTAAAGCAACTTTCTGCCTGTGACAAGGTTTATATGAAATGAATGGAGTAACACAGAGTGATTAGAATGAGATATCCAGGAGTGTAGTGAGCAAAAGGTGTTAATTATTTCCAGAGGAAATGTTGTTGTTTTTTTTCCCCTCTCCAAGGAACAGTCAATACTGTTGTGGTTTTCTTTGCTAAAGTGATTCATTGCCTTGAAAATCTGAGAACCACTTCTTTGAAAATAAAGCACTTAAAGAAAATAAATAAAAAGGAATCCATTTTACTGAACCATTTCCTTTTGATGATTTGGCTTCATTCTTTCTCTGATTTGACCAACAGATAATTTTTCTGTTCTTTTTCTCTAAATGTTACCAGGATACTCAGTCACTCATCGGGAGTCCCTCTCCCCGTGTAGCGCCTCATATTATTGGAGCAGAGGATGATGATTTCGGCACTGAACATGAACAGGTGATGACACTTTTTTCTAAAACACAGATTGTTAATTCTTCAACGTGTTTGATTTGTTGTGAAAATGAATGCTTTTTGGAGAATGAAATTCTGTTTTTAAAGATTTAAGGCCATGTCTTAGAACTAAGATTGTTTTATTGCTTGGATTGTTTATTTTAACTTTGACCAGTAGAAATGACTTCACTTTTAAAGGTGATAAGGAGTGATTGACTTACACTTAAGTACTGCATTTTGGGAGAGGGAGTATAATTGTAAATGTATATTCTTTTGGTTTAAAATTCCTGTTGTTTATTGATGGCGCACAGCAGTATGAGTGGCTTGATTCTTGTACTTGTAACCCCTAGTCTTGCTAATAAATAATGAAGTCACTTACTATTTCTGGGGCTTTTTAAAATAACTTTTTGGGATTTTCTACATAGATTTATTTCCTTGTTTACTTTGTTTGTTTCCAGTTTGTTTATCTTTTATTTCTTGTGCTTACCTTGATTGCACTGGTTAGGACTTCCACTGTGAAATTGAATTGGAGTGGTGAGGCAGGACATTCTTGTCCAATTTCTGACCTTGGAGAGAAAGATACTTCATTTTTCATCATTAAGTGAGATGTTAGTGATAGGTATTTTGTAGATGCTTTTTATTAGGTTATAGAAATTTACTTTTCTATTTCTGGTTGAGAGTTTCCATCATGAATGGATGTTGAACTTTGTTGAATGATTGAGATGATCATGTGGCTCTTTTTTTTTTAATTTATTTTCTTAACATGGTAAATTTCATTGATTGATATTAGCATGTGAAACCAGCTTTGCATCCCTGAGATAAACCACAGTTGGTCGTAATGTATCTTCCTTTGTATGTGTTGTTGGATTCAACTTGCTATTATTTTGCTGATAATTTTTATATTGGTTTTAATGGGGGATATTGGTTTGTCGTTTTCTTTTTTTACACTGTCTTTGGTTTTGATATTTGGGTAATGCTGGCCCCCCCTTCTTTTTTGGGGGGGATTTCATTTATTTAGAAAAATAGCGAGAGTTGGTGAGAGGGACACAGGAAGGGGGAGAGAGAGCATCCCAAGAAGAACCCCACCCCCAACCCCCCCGTCCCCAGCACAGGGCCTGGTGCTGGGTTCAGTCCCACTACCCTGAGATCATGACTTGAGCTGAAATCGAGAGTCAGACACTTAACCAGCTGAACCACCCAGGTGCCCCTAATGCCAGCCTCTTAAAATGACCTGAGAAGTGTTCCCTCTTCTTGTATTTCCTGAAAGAGATTGTGAAGAATTGGTATCATTTGTTTAGATTAACTTTCTTCTCTAATTTATTTAGAGATGTGAGAACTTAAGTGGAAATTGTCATTCAAGGTTACTTTAGGTTTAACTAGTAGTTTCTGTACTTGCTGTCATTAGGGAGCATACAGTGCTTCTCAGAGTCGTCTTTCTTTAAATTATACACCTCCATGTCATACCATTTCTGCATTAGCTCAAAAGAAAAGGAAGATGTTTATTTCATTAATAGGCAGAAAACCTCCCGTTTCTTTTTTAGAAGTGTCGTTGATGCTGGTGTTTGCATCCTGATATACAGACATCTGAGCTTCTCCATCATTGTCTTCTAAACTTGCGTTCTCCTAAGATAGTCTCTCTTCCAACCTATTTCTAAGAGGTTATTAATTTTCAGGGGAAGAGATTCCATAAGGCTGTGTGCTAATATGTTCCTGTGGAATTTTAAAATCTTGAGTTTTTTAGGGTAGGTCAGTTTGGGTAGTTGTGTTTAACTGAGCTTAACCTTACATTTTGCACCTGTGTGGTAGAGTTCTTGATGTATGCTTACTTCCTCTTCTAGATCAATGGGCAGTGCAGCTGTTTCCAGAGCATCGAACTGCTGAAATCTCGCCCTGCTCACCTGGCTGTTTTCTTACACCATGTGGTCTCACAGTTTGACCCCGCTACACTGGTAACGTTTTCCATTGTTTAGCCGGTTCAGAGTTCTTACACTGATTCTCACACCATAAAACCTCTCACTTTTGCAAGATGAGTTTCTAAACATATCAGGATAGATACGTAAGATAGATAAAATGCAATTAATTTATTTTTTTAAAAACTTACTATATTTTTAAAAAAACATGGTAATGATGACATTCCTTATAGTGGCCTACTTGTTGGAAACTTTCCTACTTGAAGATCTAGCAGGTGACATTTTTCATGATTTCTCCCTTTTTCTCTCTTTTCCATTTCTTCCTATACTACAGCTCTGTTATCTCTATTCAGACCTATATAAGCAGACCAATTCCAAGGAGACTCGTCGTGTCTTCCTTGAGTTTCATCAGTTCTTCCTGGATCGATCCGCAGTAAGTTACCAATTAATACACAGTCTTTGCTGTGGTGCATTGAGTTATTGAACTCCTACTTCCAGTCTTCCTTCCCCTGGTTTTGGACTTTACTGTTTTGGACTTTCTGATGTTTATACTGTATCTTAGTTACTGATTACTCTTGACCGATACTTTCATCATTTCTAAATGAGTTGCAGACTACGCTTTCTCACAGTAGGTGTTAGGGGTTATGTATGTATATGTGTGTGTATATATATGTGTTGTGTATATATATGTGTGTGTGTATGTATATATATATATATATATATATATGTAGGGGTTTATACGTGTGCATAATGAAGAGAGTGCAAAAGAGAACACAAATGATATGCATACAAATGTGTTAGGATCCAAAGGCTAATACTTGCATAATGAACTCCGGTTGACCTCTTTGAAGTTTGAGGCACAAGTTTAACTAAAAAGTGGTAGAAAAGATCTTACATAATTGGTAATAGTTTTTTATTTTACCAGGAGAAATCTTTATAAGGTTTTTAAACTACTGAGTGTCATTATTCTTAGCTTTGCTGTAGGGTAAGTCACAACCCTTAATGCTCCCTGGGCCTACCGCGGCTTCACTTCTCTCTGATGACCCACCTTCCCTCTCCTGGAACCTCATCGCTTCCTCTCCTGTCGCTTCTCAGCAGAGGACCTTGCAGTTTCTATGAGAAATTTGAAGTTTCTGTAGAAGAACTTCTACCACATATACCCCCTGGCCTCATCACCCTCTGCGCTCTGGCCTTTCTCCTGAGGCTGGGGAGAGCTTGCCTTCTTTTCTCCAAGGCCTGCTCTCCCCTGCCCTTCACCTGGGTTGTATTTCCTTCTGCTTGCTCAGCTACAGGATCCAAGCATTTGTCATCCTTCCCTCAAGCATCGGCAATTTTTTGTTTTTTTGCGGAATCGTTCACATTAGCATGCAAACATCGTGAGTTTACCTAAAACAGACAAACACAGAAACAGTCTGGCTCCACTCCTCCCTCCAGCTCTTGCCCCATTTTCATTGATTTCCTTTACGAAGTTGCCTCCATTCCTCCCCAAGGTGGAATACACTCACCTTCTCAGGGAGGCCGGCCCTGGCTAGCCGCTGTGAAGTTTTACCCCTTCTCTTTCCATCACCTTTACTGTGTTATTTTTGTCCATAGAACTTTTATTTCTGTATTTATTTTGCCTCTGTCCCTGCTCTTCGGCCCTGAATATAAAGCTCCCCTGAGGGCAGATATTTTTGTTCTGTTTGTTCATTGCTGTTTCTCCAACATGGAATAGATCTGGTACAGACTGATCACTCAGATGTTTATTAAGTGAATTCATTAGGGTTCTGATTATACTGCCATTATTTAAACTATTACACATTATACTTAAGATAATTTACTTCATGGGGGCGCCTGGGTGGCTCAGTGGGTTAAGCCTCTGCCTTCAGCTTGGGTCATGATCCCAGGGTCCTGGGATCGAGCCCCACATCGGGCTCTCTGCTCAGTGTGGAGCCTGCTTCCCCCTCTCTCTCTGCCTGCTTTTCTGCCTACTTGTGATCTCTCTCTGTCAAATAAATAAATAAAATCTTTAAAAAAAAAAAAAGATAATTTACTTCATGGAAAAAGGACCATATATTGAAATATGTTTGACTTTTATATTCCTTTTTTTTTTAATTGAAGTACCATTGACATTCAGTATTTTATTAGTTTCAGGTGTACAACATAGTAATTCAACGATTACATATATGATGCTTACCACGAAAAGTGTAGTTATCATTTGTCACTATACAAAGTTATTACAGTGTTGTGGACTATTTCCTGTGCTACACTTCTCATCCCCATGACTTATTTTTCTTATAAGCTTTTATTTTAATTCCAGTTCATTAATATACAGCATTATGTTAGTTTCAAGTGTACAGTGTTAATGATTTAGCAATTCCATGCATCATCCAGTGCTCCTCACAAGTGCCCTCCTTAACCCCCATCTCCTATTTCACTCAACCCCACCTCCCTCCCTCTGGTAACCCTCAGTTTGTTCTCTATAATTAAGAGTCTGTTTCTTGGTTTGTCCCTCTCTCCTTTTTCCCTTTGCTCATTTGTTTTATGAGTGAAATCATACGGTATTTGTCTTTCTCTGACTGACTGACTTAGCATCATACTTTCTGACTCCATTCATGTCACTGCAGATGGCAAGACTTCATTCTTTTTTATGGCTGAATAATTTCCATTGTCTATATATGTACCATCTTTATCCATTCATCAATCGATGGACACTTGGGCTGCTTCCGTATCTTGGCTATTGTACATAATGCTGCTATAAACGTAGGGGTGCATATATGGCTTTGAATTAGTGTTCTCGTATTCCTTGGGTAAATACCCAGTAGTGTGACCACTGGATTGTAGGGTAGCTCTATTTTTAACTTTCTGAGGAACCTCCATACTGTTCTCCAGAGTGGCTGCCCCGGTTTGCATTCCCACCAACAGTGCAAGAAGGTTCCTTTTTCTCTACATCCTTGCCAACACCTTTTGTTTCTTGTGTTGTTGATTTTAGCCATTCTGACAGGTGTGAGGTCATATCTCATTGTGGTTTTGATTTGCATTTCCTTGATGGTAAGTGATGATGAGCATCTTTTCATGTGTTTGTTGGCCATCTGTGTGTCTTTGGAGAAATGTCTGTTCATGTCTTCTGCCCATTTTCAAATTAGATTATTTGGTTTTAGGGCGTTGAGTTTATAAGTTCTTTAATATTTTGGATACTAACTCTTTATCAGATATGTCATTTGCAAATATCTTCTCCCATTCCATAGGTTGCCTTTAAGTTTTGTCACTTCCTTTGCTATGCAGAGCCTTTTATTTTGATGTAGTCCCAGTAGTTTATATTTGCTTTTGTTTCCCTTGCCATCTAGAAAAAGACTGCTACAGCCAATGTTTAAAGAGGTTACTGTTTATGTTCTCTTATAGTATTGTTATGGCTTCAGGTCTCACATTTAGATCTTTAAAATGGTTTGAATTTATTTTTGTGTATGGTGTAAGAAACCGGTCCAGTTTCATTCTTTTGCATGCTGCTGTCCAGTTTTCCCAGTACCATTTATCGAAGAGTCCTTTTCCCATTGGATATTCTTTCCTACTTTGTCAAAGATTGGTTGACCATATAGTTGTGGATTTATTTTTGTAGTTTTTGTTCTGCTCCGTTGATCTGTGTGTCTGTTTTTGTGTCAGTACCATATTGTTTTAATCACGGGATCTTTGTAAATATAACTTGAAGTCTGGAATTGTGATACCTGCAGCTTTGCTTTTCTTTTTCAAGATTGCTTTGGAGGTTCAGGTCTTTTGTGATTCCATACAGATTTAAGAATTGTTCTAGGTCTGTGAAAAACGCTGTTGGTATTTTCATTGGGATAGCATTTAATGTATACTTTGCTTTGGGTAATATAGACATTTTAACAGTATTTGTTCTTCTAATCTTTGAGCGTGGAATGTCTTTCCATTTCTTCTTGTCATCTTCAGTTTTTTATTTGTTTTCAAAGTACAAGTCTTTCACCTCTTTGGTTAGGTTTATTCCTAGGTATCTTGTTATTTGTGGTGCAGTTGTAAATGGGATTCTTTTCATAATTTCTCTTTCTGCTGTTTTATTATTAGCATATGTAAATGCAACACATTAAGTAGGTACACAATACAAGTACCTTGATTTTGTATCCTGCGACTGTACTGAATTTGTTTATCAGCTCCAGCGGTTTTTGGTGGAGTCTTTGGGTTTTCTGTATATAGTATATCTTCTCATCTGCAAATAGTGAAAGTTTTACTTCTTCCTTACCAGTTTGGATGTCCTTATTTCTTTTTGTTGTCTGCTTTTTGTGGCTAGGACTGCAATACTATGTTGTTTAGAAGTGGTGAGAGTGGGGGTGCCTGGGTGGCTCAGTTGGCTAAGTGGCTGCCGTGGCTCAGGTCACGATCTCAGAGTCCTGGGATCGAACCCCGCATTGGGCTCCCTGCTCAGTGGAGAGCCTGCTTCTCCCTTTCCCTCTGCCTGCCTCTCTGCCTACTTGTGCTCTCTCTCTCTCTATCAAATAAATAAATAAAATCTTAAAAAAAAAAAAAAAAAGAAGAAGAAGAAGTGGTGTGAGTGGACATTCCCCTGTCCTGTTCCTGACCTTAGGGGGAAAGCTCTCAGTTTTCCCCCATTTAGTGCTGTTAGCTGTGAATTTTTCAAATATGGCCTTTGTTGAGGTATGTTCCCTCTAGACCTGCCTTAAGGAGGGTTTTTATCACAAATGGATATTGTACTTTGTGACTTTTTAATTTAATTTAATTTTTTTAATATTTATTTGACAGAGAGAGAGAGATCACAAGTAGGCAGAGAGGCAGGCAGAGAGAGAGGAGGAAGCAGGCTCCCTGTCAAGCAGAGAGCCTGATGGGGACCTTGATTCCAGGACCCTGAGATCATGACCTGAGCCAAAGGCAGAGGCTTAACCCGCTGAACCACCCAGGCACCCCACTTATTTATTTTAAAATTGCACGTTTGTACCTCTTAATCCCCACCACTCATTTCACCTGTCTTCCACCCCATTTACCCAAAGCAGCCACAGTCTGCTCTGTTCTTTTTGTGTGTTTGTTTGCTCATTGGTTTTAGTTTTTAGATTTCACATAAAGTGTAATCGTTTGGTATTTGTCTTCTCTGGCTGGACCAGTTTCCTTAGCATACCCACTTGGTCCATTCATGTTGTTGTGAATAGCTAGATGTTGTTTTTGTACGGCTGAGTAATATTCCATTATGTGTATCTACCACACCTTTATTCATTCATCTGTCGATGGACACTTAGGTTGCTTCTGTATCTTGACTATTGTAAATAATGCTGCGATAAGCATGGGCTGCATATATCTTTTTGAATTAGTGTTTTCATTTACTTTAGGTAAATCCCCAGGAGTTAATTTCACATTTCTTAAGAGCTCCAAACTAAGTCAGATCTTTATTTTGTTTATTAAATTTATGACCATTAAAGTGTAAGAACCCTGATCGATTTATTTGCTAATTATTCTTTTATACTACTAGTGATATTTATTTCATATAAATACAGAAACAAGCATGTAAATCCTTTTTTGCATTTGTGCTAACAGTACTTCTAGGATGGTTAATTTGAGATACTGTGTGGCAACTTCAGTTAAAGAGAAAGCTTTGACATCTATTTCACTGTTCTTCAGAAAAATGTTAGAGATCTTGTAATTTTCAGCAGTGACTTATTTTCGAATGTAATGTTTTAGATCTTACAGGAATTATTTAAGTTCTGGAAGTAGATGACTTAAGTAGATATACAATACAGAGTAAGCACAAAGAGGTTAAGATTATTTCTCTAGATGCAAAATAATTTTTTTCCCCGAGACATTTCCCAGATTGATGAGAGAGAAAAGACAACTATGTGGTAACGGGACCAGAAACTGCAGTTATTATGGGGGAAATCTAAGTAGAAGTTAATTATGACTCAGTTACCTTAGTTGGCACAACAGTAAAAACTACAGGTGGTTATTGGCAATTTAATACTCCAAAGCCTCAACATTGACATCCAGTACCTCCTCATGGGGGTGTGAATGTTGTGAGGGTTCTTTAACTTTACTTAGGAAATTACTGGCAATATGTGGGCAGTAGTCTCAAATACAGCAAAAAAAAGTCATGATTATGTGTGACTACATTTTTCATACAATATACACATAATTTAGGTTTTAGCCTAACTATTGATTTGAATGATGTGTAACTGAGTGTTCTAACAGTGACTACAGATATTTCCCTTATAGCATGATCCTTGGGGAAAGGGGGTTTTTCCGAGTTTAAACAGTGGGACCTTTTAGAGCTGTGACATTCAGATAGGATAAGTGAACTTATATCTGCATGTGAGCAGATAGAGCTATCCAGGTCACATCTCTTCACTTTATCCAAGTACTTATACATGCATCTTGGAAAGTCCTTATTGGTGTTTAACTTTTTGTTTGCATTTTTGTTTCAGCACCTGAAAGTTTCTGTGCCTGATGAAATATCGGTAGATCTTGGTAAGTGTGGAGCGTCAATATCTTGGAGAATTACATCTCTGTAGAATTGTAGCTCAGCTCATCTCTCAAGTTTTTATTGGTCATGTGGTGACCAGTAGGGCATCTGAATCACAACAGAAAGAGAGTTTGTAATACATTTAAAGGATAGTATATGAAATCTGCATTATTAGGTAAAATACATAAAATGTAGTAAAGACCTTCTCTTTGTCCTTCTCCAGGTTTGCACCAAATAGCATTGATATGTTGCCAATTGTAATGCACAGAGTATACGTTTAAATCACATAACTCCTTGCCTTTTCTTTATGCAGAAAAAAGAAGACCTGAGCTTATACCCGAGGATCTACACCGCCATTATATCCAAACTATGCAGGAAAGAGTCCACCCAGAAGTTCAGAGGCACTTGGAAGATTTTCGGTAAGCTTGGTGGGGGATATAAGCCGATATGGTCATTCTGAATTAACCTTCTTTTTAGGTGGGAAAAGGTTACACATTAAGTCCTTGGCCTAGCATGTAGTCTTCATCACTGTGATTAAAACATAAATGAACACCTGGAGCCAAAGAGCTGGTGTGGTGCTGAGTTTGTAGTCCCCATTCCACAGGTTTTCAGGATTTGAGCTCACCGCTCTTCTAGGCTAAGCGTGCTCCCTCAGGATGTGTGTGTTCTGTGGAGTGATCGCCCTAGAAGTCTTTTTCTCTGGTGTCCTAGGTGACTGGGGCCTCAGGATAGAAAACCGTGACATTTTGCCTGTTGCTAGAAACTCATAGCTGTGGAAACTCTGGTGAAGCATCTCCAGAAGGAGATCATTCTTCTGTAGGCCACCTCAGGAAGTTTGTCCTGTTCCCTCCAGGCAGAAGCGTAGCATGGGGCTGACCTTGGCTGAAAGCGAACTGACTAAACTTGACGCGGAGCGGGAGAAGGACCGGGTAACTTTGGAGAAGGAACGGGCATGTGCGGAGCAGATTGTTGCCAAAATCGAAGAAGTGTTGTAAGTCCCAGAAGTATGTGTGGACGTGTCCTCTCTCCTGAGATGCTCGTGATGCTTAGAGCGCACTGTGAGCAAACTCAGAAGGGGTGTTGCATTGTGTGTGTGGAGTTATGTACTGGGGTTTTAATGTTAAAATTTTTAATTTTTGCTGATGGTTTAGAAAAGTTCTTGTGTTCCTTCGTCTGGGTATTGGTAAAATGAGTAACCGTAATCTGCAACAGATCAAAAACAGGTCGAGCACTTTGAGTGGTTTCTGTTCATAGGTTTTGAAACTGTTTCAGGCCAGAGAATATTGACAGTTGATGACCTGAGTGAGAAAAGCCTGTGGTCCCTTGAGGGGTTTGAGTTCTTTTGCTGTTTTATGCCCAGTGATAGAGATTGAGGGTGGCCCAAAGCACCTGGTACAGTTTCGTTGTTGTTTCGGGTATCTGAGTTAATTAATAGCAATTCTTTCATTAAATGTCAGTATTTAATTTTGAAATATTTTTATTTTTAGGATGACTGCTCAGGCTGTAGAAGAAGATAAGAGGTAATATAGCTGGGCTATTTCCCCCCTAGAATTTTTTGAAAAAAGAAACCTATCTTTTCTCTTCTAAGTCTAAAATTAGAATACCTTTCTTATAACTTCAAAATTCAGACTGTCTCCCTCTGGTGGCCTCAGTTTTATTTGACTGATATTCTAGTGTCTAGAGTAAAATCTTTTTCGATATGCAATGAATAGATATCTCCTTAGTTTTTTACTTGATGAATGAATTCTAAAGATTTCAGCATTGGAATCCATTTTGAAGCCATTTGATATCTTTATTTTGTTTACCCTCCCTTCTCAGAATTCTTATTTGACTTCATCCTTTTCCTCCAGTTC
This sequence comes from Mustela nigripes, assembly GCF_022355385.1. NCBI lineage: Eukaryota > Metazoa > Chordata > Mammalia > Carnivora > Mustelidae > Mustela > Mustela nigripes. Next base: position 89,235,929 of record NC_081557.1, on the reverse strand, counting down.
AACAATGCAGTATGTTATCCTTATGTACATGAAGCATTTGGGGGTAAAAGTGAAAGAACCTCGAAATTTGGAGCACAAGCGGGGTCGGATTGGATTCCTTCCAAAAATCAAGGTAAGACTGCATAATTACGTGTTCAGGCCTCCATGCTTCTCGACCCAGGCTACAGTGCTGTCCTTCTTACTTAGTCCTTACTGTTTCAGCAGGCTAGCGCTAGGCCTGCGATAGGTGTACGATATGGCCTATGTTCTCAAGAAACTCAAGAAACTGGGGCACCTGGGTGGTTCAGTCATTAGGCATCTGCCTTCAGCTAAGAACTGGGATCAAGCCCCGCATCAGGCTCTCTGCTCTGCAGGAAGCCTACTTCTCCCTCGCCCCGCTCCCCCTGCTTGTGTCCCCCCCAACTCCCCATCAAATAAATAAATAAAATCTTGTTTAAAAAAAAGAAAGGAAACTAAGAAGTCTAGCAGAAAATCCCAGCATGTAAAGTAATGGTGAGATGTGTGAGGGGTGCACATGGCACTTTATACAGAGTACCATCCCCACCCTGTCACGGCCTTCATCTTTCCTTGGATGGCACCTGTCACAGTTTGTCATTATGGATGTGTCTGTTTACTTCTTGTGAGGCTGTGAAGCTCTGTGAGGCCTAGGGCCTCCTTCATCGTATCCCCAGCTGTTAGCACAGCGCCCTCACACATTAAGAGCTTATCAAGTACTTGCTCAACGGATGGATGAATTGGTTGGATCAAGCTCCCAATAGAGGTGTTATAAAAGCACCTCTTGGTTTTCCAAAATTCCCAGCTCTAAAGGGGTTGAAAAGATATCCTGAGTTTGATGTGTGCCCGGTACCCCATGCCGACCTCTGCCGTGTGCCGTGTGTGAGTGTCCTTCACTCCTGTTTAACCACTGCTTCCAGCTGCCCATAGAATTGTGTTTGTGTGTTTGAAAGCCACAAAGGAATCTACTCTGTTATGTATCTCTTAACCCTCAACTCTAGCAGAGTATGAAAAAAGATCGAGAAGGCGAAGAAAAAGGGAAGCGCAGAGGATTCCCCAGCATCCTGGGACCCCCAAGGAGACCAAGCCGTCATGACAACAGTGCAAGTATGTTAAGTCAGAAGAGCGGTGTTCTCACCACCCCTCACCGTCTTCCCTTCAGAGGCTCAGTTAGCTAGATGAATTGCTGGAGAAAGGTGCTCTTGAAGTGTTCCCACTGAGCTCCCGATGTCCCTTGTTTGCATTCGAGGTTGTCTCCTCATGTGGGAGATGTGGGTATCTTAACCATCTTTCGTGGCAGCATCCTAGCAGTCGTCCATAACATAATTTACTTACCTATTCTGATTTTGTTTGTATTCAGCTGCTGTTTGTTAAATTAAAAAAAAAAAAATCATGCACGTACTTCTGCACCATTCTTGGTTTCGTCTTCCTGTATACATGTTACTCCCTCTCCACACTTCTGCAGTTTCTCCACCTCTCCGCTGTGCTTTATTTCCTAACCTCCCTCCACTCAGGCCTAATGGAGAGAGATCAGCCCACTGATCTGGGGAGAAATGGGAAGGGTGGTACCTCAGGGAGGGAAATCAGGTCACGTAGTGGTCTTCAACTGGGCAGCTCCATGTCTGAAAATATTGGCTAGGTCGGAGTGGGGGTGGTATTGTGGTACAGTGACAGTGGTCGTTACGCACCATGAGGAATTCATCAGATACCAGTAGTACCCCTTGTTGAGAAACACTGAGAAGAGGAAGGCAATTCTTAGGAGGTTGAGGAGAATGGAATACCTCGCATATGCTGACCATGAGTTTCAAGAGATGTAGAAGAAGGATTTAGGAATGAGGGAAGGAAGAATTTTAGGATTAGGGATTTCCAGAGCTGCGTGAGAGTGTGCGGTGATGTGGGCGATGATGACGTGTGTGTTTTCGCCTCTTGGGTTCCTGATGTGAGCAGGTGAACAGGGTTATTGAGCCGGCTGCAACCAATCTCCGTAGTCTCTGAGGCACGTTGTGCTGATGTTGGGGAGGGGGGTGGAGGCCTTGCCATGAGCTCACAGAGCTAACAGGCTTCATCCTCACTCTCACAAGTGAATGCAGTTCAGTGTGCCTCTGTCTCAGCATTCCTGCCCCCACCATTGCTCTCATCTCCTTTTCTCCCTCCTGTCTTTCCCCCTCATCTTCCACCTTCTCCCTTCTCTTCAGCCCTCCTTTACCTTCCCCTGCCTTCCGCTCTTTCTTTCCCTCTTTCTTCCTTCCTCTTCCCTTTCTTCTCTTTCTTCCTTGCATTTGCTCTCTCTCTCTCTCTCCTTCCTTTCTTCTGCCATTTCTTGCTATCTATCCCTCACTCTGCGATAATCCATATTTTCCAGGGCCTGCCATGTTCCAGACCTTATTTTTAGATCCTTTACATCATCTTTTTTTTTTTTTTTTAAGCTTTTTTGAAACACAAGTTGTTAACTCTTGCTTTCTCTTCAGTTGGCAGAGCCATGGAGCTGCAGAAACAGCGGCACCCAAAGCACTTATCCACACCCTCTTCTGTGAGTCCTGAGCCTCCGGACCCTGCTAAGTTGCGCCAGAGTGGGTTAGCAGGTGAAGGAACAGATGTCGGATACCTGCCAGCCAATTCCATGTCCTCTGTGGCAGCAGGGGCCACCCTTGCCCAGGAAGGAGGAGGGAAAGAGAACGATACAGGTAAGCTAGTGCTGTAGTGCGACTTAACTAGCTAGGTATTGAGATTTTACAATAATCACTCTAAGTGAGAAACAGAGTGGCACATTATTTTAATTAAGAATCCCAATTTGATTTAATTTAATATCACATTTTAATGTTCTACAGCCAGTGATAAAATCCATGCTGAATGATAATTTTGAGTTTTCATCAATTCAGAAATACTGACTGGGCTCTGTGTCAGGCATTAATTTTGTATCAGATGTTAGCACACAGTAGTTACACAGAGATTCTAGCTCTGTGCCGCTTAGTCTCATGGGGGATAGTCACATACATAAAAATTGAAATTGTGCCAGACTTAGTAATGGGAGAGAGAAAGAGATTGAAGATGTAGGTGACAGACTGTATATAACTAGTAGGACAAAGTTTTGAGAAGGAGAGTGGAGATGAAAGGCAGAGTATATGTGAAGGTCAAGATTATTAGCAGAGAGAGAAGCCTTAGTGAGGAGGGCAAGGGGACTTGTAAGAGTAGAGAAAGATGTGAAGTAATTATAGGTCATTGGGAAAAGAGCTTATTACCATATTTCTTTGTACTTGTCTTAATGAGTTTCTTAAGCAAGTGAACAGGGCGAATCAGTGATTTTATTTGGAGACGTGAAGGCCTATCTATGTTAGTGATTTTGGAAGCACTTCAATTTATGGTATGACAAGGTCAAGGATAAAGCTGTGGGAGTGGTCACTGAAGAGGCCTAGGTGAAGTTATTAGAGATGAAGGAAGTAGGGAACCAAGGAACCAGGAGTTTGAAATATCGTAACGTCCCCGAGTTTTGAGGTCACCTCATGTGATACTAGCAGAGACAGGAAGACCATGAGCCAGCAGCCAAAGGTTCAGTATTGCTGGATGATTGTTGTGAGGAAGGAGAGCATATGATAATACCTCGAAGCGAGAGCCTCAGTGCGCCAAGGCATTTTTATAAGAAAGCAAGATAATGGTCTAAAAGGAGTATAGAGGAGCAAGGGTATCTGTCTCATCTCCACCCTGAAGTACACACTGTATGTTGGAAACATCTGCCTCTGTTTGAGAGTGCTGTAGCAGAATGGGCGGTGAGAGGGGGGGCATGGATTTAAAACAAAGAAGGAGGGGTGACATTTATAGGAAAATCTGGAGGTTTTGTCTTATATGGAATTCTGAAGATGTTGGGTTGAGTACATGCTTGAATTCATGGCTCCCAGCTCTCACTGAAATGAAAACAAGGCAGATAGGTAACCAATAGCAACTAAATAAAAAACACGAAGAGAAAGGAAGTAGAAGAAGGGAAGGTGTTACCAAGCAAGAGATTTCAACAAATTTGGGGGAGATTAGAAGTGGGCAGTTGGAAGGATAAAACAACATAGAGGAAGCCAGAGTCCATAATTCTGTTCAGGGAGTCCCAGGTGGGAGCCAGTCTGCCCATTAGAATCCCGGAGAGACTTTGGGCTCCGAGTTGGCATGTCTTATAGAATGCATGAGTAAGAAGTAAAGCTGGAAATAATGAATTAATTGAAGGTCTGTAATCAAAACAATGATGTCAGAAGTTCCTGATCTGTGTATGGTAGAATATAAGCCATCCATCATTTATGTACCAAAGAAAATGCATGTGCTCTCTTCTAGGGAGTTGAATGAGTTGTGTAGAAAAGGTAAGTCCTCCATGATACAGTGCCCTGGAGTTCTAACATAAGGGGCCTAAAGCCTGACACTAAACATGCCAGGGTCTTACCCTGCTCAGAGAGCTCCCAGCTGAAATGGACGAACTTCATACAGCTGCAAAGGAAAGCCCCAGCAGCTTCCCAGTCTTGCATTCTCAGATAGGAATGGTATGACTCACTCAAGGCAAAATTTGCTTGTTAGAATCAATACCTAAGATAATACATAATGCCAAGCTTATTAATGACATAAAAAAGAGAATACAAAATAAACAGGAAAACTGCCCCTAGCAGAAAACAATAATTTGGGTAAAAGACAAGAACTTAAAAAAAGTAACCTCTAAATTAGACAGTATACTTGGGGAAATTTTAAAAATTATTATATCTGTGAAACAAGAATAATAATGCTATGAAAAAAAGTATTCAGAGACCAAAAATAAATGTCTTAATATAACTGTTACTACAATACAATACAATATAATACAATACATTAACTACTGTATTTGTTATTAACTGATTTCTGATAAACTACCTCAAAACTTTGTAACTTAACCCAAAAAACACTTAATAGTTCACATTTTTGGTGGCTGAGGAACATGAGAGCATCTTGGCTGGGCAGTTCTGTCTGTCCTGTGATTGCAGTCAAGATGTCAGTCAGTCATCCAAAAACTCAGCTGGGACCAGAGACGTGCTTCTGTGCTTACGTAGGTGGCTGGTGGTAGAGAGGCTTGGCTCCTTCCTGGAGGCCTTGACTCCTCACCATATGGGCTTCTCTGTAGAACTGCTTGAATGTTCCATGATGCCATGGTAGCCGACTTACCCCAAAGTCATCCAAAAGAGAGAGCAAGAAAGGAGCCCCCATACCTTCAATGACTTCGTGTCTGTGGGCGCACATTTTCACTTCAGCAAGTTAGAAGCAGCCCCTAAATCTAGCTCACGCTCACGCAGGGAGGAATTGGGCTCTGCCCCTGAAGGGAGGGAGGAGTAGCAAAGAATTTGTGCACATATTTTCAAACCACCACAGCTGCCAAGAGTTAAAAAAAAAAAAAATAAAGCCCCTAAAAATAAAGTCAAGGAGATATTTGAGAACGTATGTCAGAAATGTTGAGAGATAGAAATAGGAGAGAAAAGAGTTGTGTAGCGAGCCACTTGAAAGGTCCAATGTCTGTCTCTTTGATGAAAGATCAGCAGAGGACATGGAGGAGAGGCAGTTGGAGAAATGATAGAAGAAACCATCTTAAAGGGAAGACTTGTATTCAGACAGAAAAGGTTGACTGGGAACCACCTATGATGAATAATAACAACGGTAATAAGAACAAGAGCCATACCTAGACTATCTCTGGAAATTTCGATGCACCAGAGATAGAGAGCCCTGAAAGCTTTAAAGGGAAGAAAAATGGGAATTATGCCGCATCTTATTTCTCATTCTCATACCAGGGGCTAGAATACAAGGAAGCCAGGCCCTGCAACTTACTGGGAGGAAATTATTGAACTTAGAATTCTGTGTCCATCCAAATTACCCATCATAAATGAAGGAAGATACAAAGACATTTTCAGATATGCCAGGATTCAAATGTTAACTGAAATGCACCATTTCCTTGAACATGATTTGAAGACACACACTCCAGCAAAATGAGAGAGAAATGAAGGAAGAAGATGTTACGGGGTTCAGGAAATAGTGGAAACATCCCAGGAAAGTGGTGAAGGGCAGGCAGGTCTTGGACAATAGTTAGGTCCAAGGGAGCAACTACTCCAAATATGAACACAAGGACTAGGGAATAAGAAAAAGGGGTTTTAAAGCAGTTTTGTAGTATGATGTACCAAATGCAGAAATCTGAGACTTGATAAAATGATAGTGCTTTGACAGCAATAAAATAATTTGAAAATGCTAAGGAAAAATAAAGTTGTTCAAGAAAGCTAAGTCATGATTTAAATGTGAAACAAAATATACCTTTGGAGATTACTCAGCTTTGGCCACCATACAAGGAAGGAAGGAGGGAAGGGAGGACGGGGGATGTGAGGAAAGGAAGAAATGTAAAACAGAATAAAAAGTGGCATAATCGGGACGCCTGGGTGGTTCAGTTGGTTAAGCAGCTGCCTTCGGCTCAGGTCATGATCCCAGCGTCCTGGGATCGAGTCCCACATCGGGCTCCTTGCTCCGCAGGGAGCCTGCTTCTCCCTCTGACTCTGCCTTCCACTCTGTCTGCCTGTGCTTGCTCTCGCTCGCTCTCTCTGACAAATAAATAAATAAAATCTTAAAAAAAAAAAAAAAAGTGGCATAATCTTGAAATAACTGATGGCGTATTTGACCTTGATAGAATGAACTTTCTATTTCAAGTGACCCAAGAGTTGCATCATTGGACCAGCAGAAAAGGAAACATAATCCTAACTAACATACCTCTTGACCTGGCAGGAATAATATGTATGTGTAATAAATTCTGTGTTGTATATTGTGTATGACCATATGTAGACTGGCAGTAGTCATGCAAGCACTCTGGGTTTTTAGACTTTCAGAATCAACCACATAGGCAAGGCACAGAATATTTAGTTGTGGCCACAGATCATAGAAATGTAAAAAGTCCTCCTAATGACACAAGTAAAAAGTGGTGGAAAGAACTGAAAGGTAGATGGAAAGAAATACAATTAAATGGAAGGATATGGGGGCCCCTGGGTGGCTCAGTGGGTTAAGCCGCTGCCTTCGGCTCGGGTCATGGTCTCAGGGTCCTGGGATCGAGTCCTGCATTGGGGTCTCTGCTCAGCAGGGAGCCTGCTTCCTTCTCTCTCTCTCTGCCTGCCTCTCAGTGTACTTGTAATTTCTCTCTGTCAAATAAATAAATAAAATCTTTAAAAAAAATAAAATAAATAAATGGAAGGATATGGATATTAAATACCTAATTTGATGTAGAAGAGAGTTAACTCCTTTATGGAGCAAGTATAGATAAAACTCTGTCATTTAAACTTAGGTAGTAAGCATTAATCCAACTGGGAATAATAATATCATTAAACACTGGGAAGAAATGGAGGAAAGTGAAGGTGGGAAGTATAAGTGGGCAGAATCCTCAGAGGAGGAAGAAATAGATATTACCTAAAGATAGTAAATTAAGAAAAAGAATTATGAGGTTATTATTTTGAATTAGACCACCATAATAAGCAAAATTTAGATAAAGAAGGTTGGCACAGGGAATAGAAATGTTTTTCCTCATCATATGCTCTTCTGAGTTGTTTCCATTCTTATGTTGATGTTTAAAGATTTTATTTATTTATTTATTTATTTGAGAGAGAGTGAGTGCATGTGCATGTGCATGCGCATAGGGGGAAGAGTCAGGGGGGAGGGAGGGACTCTCAAGCTAACTCCATGCCCAGTGTAGCACTCCACGCTGGGCTCAGCCTTACGACCCTGAGATCATGTCCTGAACCGAAACCAAGTCTGAGGCTTAACCGACTGAGCCACCCAGGCACTCCAGTGTGTTGATTTTTTTAAAGTTGCTTAAAAATTATATTCATGGTGGTTTTTTTAGGGCATTTTAGAATGTTGTATAATGGAATTTTGGTTGTGGCTAACATGCAGTTGTTTAAATAAGAATGTGGCTGTGGATAGGCTGAAGTTCTCTTTGGGGAATTTTTGGGGGGGAATCATTATCTTCATTAACACCATCAGAGTGTCCAAATTTTATCTTCTCAGGATCAAAACAAGCTGGAGAAACAGCAGCGTCTGGAGACTGTGTGGACAGTACCCCTCGGACTCCCAATACCGTCTTTGATTTTCCACCTCCTCCCCTAGACCAAGTGCAGGAGGAGGAGTGGGAAGTAGAAAGGTAATTCAGTGGTATCTTTGGGGGCAGGGGAGGTTAAGAACACTGAAGTTCCTTCCATATCTTGGCTATTGTAAACCATGCTGTAATAAATTTGGGGGTGCATATATCTTTTGAAATTAGTGCTTTAGTTTTCTCTGGGTAAATATCCAGTAGTGGACTTAACTAGATTGTATAGTATTTCTATTTTTAATTTTTTGAAGAGCCTCTGTACTGTTTCCCACAGTGGCTGTACCAGTTTACATTCCCTCCAACAGTGCACACAGGCTCCTTTTTCTCCACATTTTGACTGACATTTGTTATTTCTTGTCTTTTTGATACTAGCCTTTCTGACAAGGTGATATCTCATTGTGCTTTTGATTTGCATTTCCCCGATGAGGAGTGATGCTAGATATCTGTATGTCTTCTTTTGTGTTCGGGACCGTTGGCATAAATTTCTTGATTACCATTTTCTTTTCGTGTTAATTCTTTTGTTCTCCATTGTTTTAGGGTGACTGAACATGGGACACCAAAGCCCTTTCGAAAGTGAGTAATCCTAAAGTAGCTTTCATTAGAGGCATATTTTAAAAAATATATCTTTGTTCTGAAACATCCTAGTTTTAAAGGAAAAGAGAACATGTACACAAATCTGTTAGATAATATAAAAGAAAATTCTTAATAAACACAAATCATTCAAAGGATATTTATAGAGGTATATATGACACATGTAAGTCATTTGGCAGGAGACGGAGATGTTTTGGCCCTATGCTAAGTACTACTTCAGAAATATGACTTATGTACTTTAATATAAAAACCTGTGCTATTTCCCATTGTCTATCTGATGTCCTCAAATAGAATTCATCGTTTTTTTTTTTTTCCATCAGGTTTGACAGCATAGCTTTTGGAGAAAGTCAAAGTGAGGATGAACAGTTTGAAAATGACTTAGAGACAGATCCACCAAATTGGCAACAGCTTGTTAGTCGAGAAGTGTTACTGGGACTAAAGCCTTCTGAGATCAAAAGACAGGAAGTAATTAATGGTGAGTTTAATTATTGTTCACATACAGTTGAGTTTTATTAGACTAAAACAAGCCCCTGAGCTTTGCAGTTTGCTTCAAAATTTCTGCAAGCCTCTTGTTCTATACAAAGAGAAATTAAACTAGATAGATGATCCTTGAGCTTTCCAACTCAAAATATGCAAATGATTCTGTGATTCTTAATAATGATTTAAGAGGAAAAGGTGTTTAGCTCTCAGGATATTTAAGATTCATACCGTTATGGATCCTGACCAGTCATTAAGACAACCTTGGTCTGTCGCTTTACTTTCATGCTAAGTTATTTTCATGCACAGATTATAAATGAGGAAGCTCAGGCTCAGGGTCATTGATTGAATTAATCAAGAGCATACAGCTAGCTGATAAGTGATAGGGAGAAAACTGGGATCCAGGTGTCCCTTTATCCTACTGCAGTGTTATTTTACCCTAGCGTATATGTGACAGAGATGTGGGTGACATGGACGCTGTCTTCAGGATGCTATTTAAATAAATACTCTTCCTGGGGCGCCTGGGAAGCTCAGTCGGTAGGCATCTGCCTTTGGCTCAGGTCATGATCCCAGGGTCCTGGGATCAAGCCCCACCTTGGGCTTCTTGCTCCGTGGGAAGCCTGTTCTCCCTTTCCCCCCCCCCCCCCCGCCTGTGTTCTTTCTCTCGCTGTGTCTCTCTCTATAAAAACAATAAATTAAAAAAATCTTAAAAAAAAAAAATACCTTTCCTGTGTCTAGTAACTTTGAGGCTAGTGAAATAATAAGTCTGGCCTCAGAAATGAGGGTTTATAGGCAAATTAGATAACCAGAAGTACTGTTCTTTCTGAAGAGGGCTCAATTGAAAAGGGTATATGCTGTTTGGGCTTACAGCTTTCTGATGTTGTAGCTGTGATTGATGGGTAGTATTGTGAAAAGACAGGTTTTTGCAGCACGTTGTCAACTTTAATATACAGAATAGTTTTGGGGTTTTGTTTTTTTTTAAGATTTTTTATTTATTTATTTGACAGACAGAGATCACAAGTAGGCAGAGAGGCAGGCAGAGAAAGAGGAGGAAGCAGGCTCCCTGCTGAGCAGAGAGCCCTATGACCTGAGCCAAAGGCAGAGACTTTAACCCACTGAGCCACCCAGGCACCCCGGGGTTTCTTGTTTTAAAGATTTATTCATTTGAGAGAGAGCAGGAAAGCAGGAGTTGGGGGAGGGGCTGAAGGTAAGGGGGAAGCAGACTCTCCCCTAAGCAGGGAGCCCAATGTGGGACTCCATCCCAGGGATCATGACCTGAGCCACCCAGGTGCCCCCAGAATAGTTTTGAATGATATTTTTCATTTGCCAACATTTAACTTTTAGAACCAGTATGCAGGAGGGTCTCGTGGAATCAAGAAAGTGACATGAGAGATACTACATCCTTTCAAAACTATAAATAATTATTATAGAGCTCATTTGCTGCTTAATTCCAGCTAAAGCCTGTGTTTGGTCTCATGGAATTACTTTAAATGAGGTAATATTTCATATTTCCTTTTTTTTTTTTTTTTTTTGCTTAGAACTGTTCTACACTGAAAGAGCTCATGTTCGAACACTGAAGGTTCTTGATCAAGTATTCTATCAACGAGTATCTAGAGAAGGAATTCTGTCACCTTCAGAACTACGGAAAATTTTTTCCAACTTGGAAGATATTCTTCAACTTCATAGTAAGAAAAATCGACTCTCATCTTTGTCCCTAATATTTTTAATAGAGGAAGGATTGTGAGTATATAAAAGCACCATAACAATAAAATCTTCTAAGGGTATTCATGTTAGCATTCCTGAAATTATATAATTATATGTGAACACATAACATAAAGAAGTGATCAGATGGTTGAATACCTCCCTCCCTAGACACCCACTGGCACTGTCAGCCTTTTGTATATAAATTGTTACCACAGGACTTAGGGTCTAAACTTAATGTCTAAGATGAAAAGTATGAATAGTTAAAATTACCTGTGGAAATTTCTTATCAATTACAGTGTATATGTTTTTAAATATATATACATATCTCATATAATTTGTGTGTGTGTGTATGTGTGTGTGTAGTATATGTAATAGACAGTGTATAATTTCACCATGGGGTAATTTTCAGGAATTCTTTTGTTGTCACTCGAAATGCTTGAGTAAATACATAAAAATTCTACCTTGCTGGCTTTCCATGGTTATAGTCATCTCAGACTTCATAGACACAGTTCCTCTCTAAGTCACTGCTTCTCTGTGATCCTTAATTCTCAAGCTTTCTCTCATCAAGGATGCCGTCACCACCTGCCAACACCTGCCTACCAAATTGGTGCCTTTTATGTCTTTGTGGGTGATCTTAGGCTTTACCAGCATGCGTTGACAAGTTCAGGTTGATTATATCCACTGCCTGTGCACATAAACATTTTGAGAGGAACAGTGGACAGAATCACCTGTTCTAGTCAGATTTCTTTAGGAGCATAGTTATAATGGGGTCTTGAAGTTAAACACGTATTTGATGTAGCTATACTGTATGTAATGTGCTGGTTTCCACGTTGTTTTATACTTTGGCATCTGTTTTTCAGATAGAGCTCACAGATATCTGTATGCATAAGAATTGTGTTCAGATTTGTATTTAAAGAGATTAGAGGCATCTAAACTACTATGAAAATCCTTTTTTTGGAAAATTTTGGTTTCTCAGTACAGACAGTAATACAGACCAAAATGAGTGTATGCTTAATTATTTTTCCGTTGTCTCCCCCCGCCCCTCGCTTAGTTGGATTGAATGAGCAAATGAAGGCTGTTCGAAAGAGGAATGAGACCTCAGTTATTGATCAGATTGGGGAAGACTTGCTGATCTGGGTAAGGAAATTGGCTATTTCATTTTAATGTTTCTATAGACACTGGAAGATCAGATTCAAGGTTGAGTAACTAATCTTTCCAAATATGCAAACTCATCCATTTTGCAAAGCTACTGTAAAGATGAAAGGGGTCTAAGTATGTATTCTTGGAGTTAGTATCTTTTTTTTGTTAATATTTTTTAATAAGTGCTCGTTTGAACTAAGTTCTCTTTTTTCATCAAATTCAGGATATTAATCTCTGTGTTTTAATGAATAGAGAGTGAAATGAATCTTGATAAAAATAACTTAACTAACATAGAATTTTCACTGTCTTCTCTTGTCCAAATTTCAGAATTCTGCTGTAAAACATTAAACAGTTGTAGATCCAGAGCTACCATCACAAAAGTAGGAAAGTGAGAAGTACTTAATCTTTTTCACAGTGTAAGGAAAGAGCTCCAAGACTGCCATAGCTGTTTGTCCCATTCTGTTCTTCTGTCTGACTGTTTGAGAATGTACCCCGTGGTGTGTACACTGTTCAAGGTGCTTGGGAGATGGGGGCAATCACAGCGGACATGGCAGGAGCCACGTGCCTGGGTGGCACTTAGAACCAGCAGGAAGACAGTCTTTGGTCCCTTCAAGTGTGATAAGAGTTAAAGAAAGGGAGAGTGCAGGTTCTTATGGGAAAATACAATAGAGAGACCCACACTAGGATGTATAGAAAATTTTCCCAGGGGAAAGTGGGTCTGATCCAAAACAAAAAAATTTTTTTAAGATTTTATTTATTTATTTATTTGACACAGAGAGAGATCACAAGTCGGCAGAGAGACAGGCAGAGGGGGCGGGGAAGCAGGCTTTCTGCCAAGCAGAGAGCCTGATGTGGGGCTCGATCCCAGGACCCTGAGATCATGACCTGAGCTGAAGGCAGAAGCTTAACCCGAGGCACCCAGGTGCCCCGGTTTGATCCAAAATTTTAATGAAGGTACTGTAGTTAAGGCTGTGAGTAATGGTGAAGCATATGACATGGTTCTCAGAAAGTTAACACAGGTTGCACAGGAACTGTTCAGATATGCCCACGGAAATTGACTTCATTATGCAGATTGCTTGAGGAAATGCCACAGATTTTGGTAACTGTACAATGATAACTTTTTATAAGATAGAATACTAGAAAATTGACGAAAACAATGTTCAAAATACTTCTTTCGTTGATGTTAAGATTATGGCTGAGAATCTGCTAATCACATAGGAGATCTTCTCTCAGCCTCATAGGAAGGATCTGGGGATCACAGTCCGCTCTCATCTTGCATTTTTTCGGCTTTCTAAGGCATCTTCTTGAGGCCCATCTGGCATTATTGTTATTAAGGAGATTTAACTTCCTTAAAAAACCTAGCTTACTCTATGGCTACTTGGTGATAGTGTGGCTCATTTTGTTTCTTGATCTCAGCATAGCAGTGAAAGTTGTAACTGAGTTCTCTTTGGTGGGTAGCACACTACTCAACTTGAAATAGATTTTTTTTTTTAAAGATTTATCTATCTATCCTTTTTTGAGAGAGGGAGAGCATGAGTGGGGTGTGGGGGAGAGAGAGAGAGAATCTTGAGCAGACTCTGCACTGAGCATGGAGCCTGACTTGGATCTTGATCCCAGGACCCTGAGATCATGAGTTGACCCAAAACCAAGAGTTGGATACTCAACCGACTGAGCCACCCAGGTGACCCTGAAACAGAAAATCTGTAGTATGATACAGTAAAGCATCAATTAGAATCCCACTGATTTTCTTCCTGGAGCTGTTAGTAACTTTTGTGAAGCTGTCAGATTCTAAGAAAATCAAATATTAATCTCAGTCCTTAAGCCTTTTGTGTCTCCTATTCTCCCAGTGTTAACTTTTCTTTTGTTTAATTTAGAAGAGGTCTAGACTGGAGAGGTAATTAGTTGTGGGAGGCTGTGAGCAGGAAAACATTGGAATGTGATCAGAAAAGGTCTGGTTGTGTCAGCATCTGACCTTCTTAATGGAAAAACACTGATAGTTCACAGAGATATGTAGGTCTCCGTTTCTTGTCACTTGAGAGCACTTAGTGGAAGATTGAAAGGATCATGGTTGTCTCTCACTTTGCCTGGCCTTACATAAGCTCAGTCTGCCATTCTTTGTTGTGTTCTTTGCATTCTTGGCACAGTTCAGTGGACCAGGGGAGGACAAGTTGAAGCACGCTGCTGCTACCTTTTGCAGTAACCAACCTTTCGCCCTGGAAATGATCAAGTCTCGTCAGAAAAAGGATTCTCGATTCCAGACCTTTGTGCAAGTGAGTTGAGTGAGTCATGAAAGAAAAAAAAAGAACTTTTTTTTTTTTTTTTAAATCAGATAGAGAATAAACTGGGGGAATTCTAAGACTAAGATTCTTACAAGGATTATGTTAACCTTCTTTAAAGCCATACGTTAGCTCTTAAAATTCCTGGAGAGTATAAGGGTTATTTTGCAATGGTAAATAATAAAGAGTATATGTCAGGGTTAAAATACTTGACAGAGAAGTCCGCCTTGCCGTGGAGATACTGTCAGGAAATGTCCCATGTAAGCTGTTACAATAATGTGGTCAGAACATGAGAATGGGCTCATAACTAGCCTGGAGAAGAGTGTGCCAGCAGTCATGCTTATTGAGGTGTAGGTATTGGTATCTATCAAGGGTCAGTGAACTGTGGCCCACAGTTCCTATCCAGCCTCTTGCCTGTTTTTGTGGGGTTTTATTGGAACACAGTGTAGTTTTTACTGTGGTAGAACAAGTTACCACAAATGTAGCAACTTAATGCAAACGTATTATGTCACAGTTCTTGTGGTTTAGAGGTATAGATACTGTTTGACTGGGTCCTCCCTTCATGCCTGCACAGGGCTGAAAGGAAGGGGTCAGCTGGAGCTGCAGTTCCCCTCTGAGACTTGGGGTCCTCTTCTAAGCTCCCCGGTAGTTCGCAGATTTCATGTCCTTGTAAGTGTATAAACAAGACGGCTGTCTTGTCGTTGGCTGGAAACTGCTCTCAGCTCCTAGAGAATGTCCGTATCTCTCTCACGTGGCCCCGCAGGCAGTTTACAAGAGAGTCATTTCCTTTCTCACAAGCCAGAAGGATTGTGTCTCTCTGGCAGCTTTCTTGTGAGGGCTCCTCTCATTAAGTTAGACTCACCTAGGAAACACTTTCCTTTCTGATCAACACAGAGTTAACTGATAGTAACCTAATCAGATGAGTGATAACCTATCATGTTCACAGGTTCTGTCCACATTCCGGGGGAGGTGATTATACAGGGTGATTCCCATTGGAGAGTGGGAATCGAGAAGGCCATCTCAGAACTCTTCACTGCACACGGCCACATTCATTCATTTACTTACTGTCTGTGGCTGTCTTCGTGCTAAAACAGCAGAGCTGAGTAGTTATGACAAAGATGTATGGCATGCAAAGCCTCAAGTATTTATTGCCTGGTACTTTACTAAAGTTTGCAGACCCCCTGTTAGAGATGAGCTGGGGTACATCCAGCCTAATAATCCGTTGTACCTCCTTGGAATGGCAAGTAACAAATCAGCCGACTAACTTTTGGTAGGAATGCCAATCAGAGGAAAATGAATGTGTGAAGATAAAACTGTGTTATCTCAAGCAAGCAATTCTTAGCGTTGGTTATGGATGTTCTCAATTTTTGCTTAGACAGGTAAGAAAAAAGCCACTGGCTTAGTGATAAAGGCTCCCCATCCCCATTATGTGAGTAAAGGAGAAAGCAGAAATATAGGGGTGCCATGGTATACCTTACTGTTTTAAGTCTTGATTTAAGCCTTGATTAAGTTTTAAGTCTTGATTTAAGTCTTCTTTTAAGTCAGAACGGTTGTAGACCCATCCGTGAGGAATAGATGGCATGTGATGGGTAACTATAGTCCTAATAAGGATCACAAATTCACTTATTTTATTTTAATTTTAGGATGCTGAGAGTAATCCTCTGTGTCGTCGTCTGCAGCTGAAGGATATCATTCCTACCCAAATGCAGAGACTTACCAAGTACCCTCTTCTGTTGGATAATATTGCCAAATACACAGGTATTGCATTCTCACTGAAATTAAAAAGCTTAGGAACAAAACAGAAAACCCCATGTCCTGCTAAATAATCTCTCGCTGCATCCCGGTGCTGAAGGGTTCAATTTCCAGAGTCTGGCAGCATTTTCTAACAAGATCCAATCTAGTCTTCATGAGGCTGTTTGATTTAATGTGCTCCATTAGAAGCACATTAAATACAGCGTTTGACAAACTACGAATCATGGGCCAAATCTGGCTCATCACCTATTTTTGTAAAAAGTTTGGTTGGAACATAGTCATGCTCATTGGTTGATAAATTGTCCCTGACTGCTTTTCCCCTATAACGAGGAGAATTAAGTAGTTGTGGTGGAGAGCAATTTAGCTCCTCAGGGGCGCCGTGTTGGCTCTCTGGCACTTTCCAGACTAAGTGCACGTTGTGTATGGTTCTTCCTATAGCGTATAGGAATGTCATGTTTGCTTTGAAGAAGTCTTATCCTGGCTGCAGAGCCGCTCTGTGACTGTATATGCGCTTCATTAAGCCCGACCAGCATGTGTCACCCCCGCTCTCCTGTTTCGAACTGGGAAATGAATCCGAGTTTCTCAGCTGCGCTTCAGGGTCTCATACTCAGTTCTCATTCATAATTTAATGCAATCAAACTCCTGTTTCTTACACCTGAGAATTTGAAAATACTCATACACATTAATTTTTATACTTTAATATACCTGTTGAGGTAGAGGTAGGCTGCTGTTCAGAGGATTGTAGTTTTAAATATTCTAGTTTTGGCATTCTTTACGTTGTAGGCCTCAGTGTAATCTCAACACATTCTGGTGAATTTCATCTTTTAATGATACAAATGCTATAATCTATTTTCTTTCCTTAAATGTAATCTCAAGGGGCATGTGGGTAGCTCACTTGGTTAAGTGTTTGCCTTCAGCTCAGGTCATGATCCCAGGGTCCTGGGATCAAGCCCTGCACTGGGCTCCTTGCTCAGAGAGGAGTCTGCTTCTCCCTCTCCTGCTCCTCATGCTGCTCTCTCTCTCTCTCTCAAATAAATAAATAAAGTAATGTAATCTCAAGTTCAAAGAGACTTATTCTGGATTTCTTTTGAATTGTGTTATCATTAAAAAATTACTGCTTATCAGGTCCACTAGACATAATCACATAGGCTCTGCATCAGGAGAGATTCTAGGTGGAGAAGGGGCCCCATTCATGTAAGTTATAATGTGAATGAGACCCACTCCCTGGGGGTCTGGTACTTGACTTAAAGCCTAGCTTCTTGAACTTGGGATTCTATACAATGGCTTCTTTTTAAAGGTGAGTATTTGTGTGTTAATGTACTGTCATAAGATGTCTCATCTGTCCAAAGATTATCTGAATTGGGATTCTGCCATAGATTTTAACCCCGTATAAAAATATTCAAGGTCATAGTATATTCTTCTAACTGGTGACATAAAATGATATCTCACGTACATATGTATTTATATTTATGTTCCTTTCTGATTTCCTTTGTTTTACATCTGGATTCCGCCCCCACCCCTGCCCCACCCTGCTGCCATGCTCAGAATTGCCAATGGAAAGGGAGAAGGTGAAGAAAGCTGCAGATCACTGTCGTCAGATCTTAAATTATGTAAATCAGGCTGTCAAGGAGGCAGAAAACAAACAGGTAAGAAGGGGGAAAGCAAGAAGATACAGGGTAACATACTGAAAGTATTAAGTTAGTATTAACATAGTGAGAATATTAAGTTAGCAATAAGTTAGTACTAAGTTAGTATTAAGTTTAGTGTTAAGTAAGTCACTGGAATCTGTGAAATAATAATTGAATTACCGTTACATGATTGACAGATGGGGCATTTGGTAGCTGTTCATGTAGTAGGTGGGTCCAGACCCATTTGTGTAGAGCATCAGACTTGTATTTGGCTTTTTGAGCATCTCCAGCTGCTTGTTTGCTCTCTCACTCGTCTACCCATTCAACAAATATTTCTAGAGCATCTGTATGGTGAGTGGGTCCTGAGTGCAGGACATAGGGTGCTTAAGTAAATAAAGTAAGTGCCCACACTGAGCTTATTTTCTAGCAGGATAGAAAGTATTGAGCAGATTTTAGTGCAAGTATTTTATGTGAGCTGTGATAGCTGCTATGAAGGAGAATTGGGGGACGCCAGGAAAAGATGTACCAGTGTGGGGGGTATGGGGCGAGCCTGGTTTGAGGATGTCAGGTGGTGGCCATTGGAGGAAGCTTTCTTCAGGAATTGACGTTTAAGCCAAGCTCTGAAAAATGAATGGAAATCAGAAGAATGTGGTAGGGAACAACCTTGTAAGTAGAGGGAACAGCATATACAAAAGTCCTGGGGTAAAAAGGAAGCATGGCCTGTTTGAGGAGCTGAAAGATTAGGTGAGTGTGGATCATGCCTAAAAACCATACTCAGAGTAGTGTGAAATGAGGTACAGTAGGTCAGGGATCAAGTCATACAGGGTCCTACTGTGGACAGTGTTAAAGATTTTGATGTTGAAAGCAGTAGGAATTCATTATAGACATTTAAGCAGAGTGGTGTGTTCGTTTTTTTTGTTGTTGTTTTTTGTTTTTGCCATTTAAGTACCACTCGCACCAGTCTATGGAGAATGAGTTGAAGGGGACAGAAAGGGGGTGAAAGAGCTCAGTCTAGTCTGTTGCAGCAGGTCAGGGCAGATGGTAGTGGCTCAAGAGACGCAAGAATTGGAGAAGTCTTTAGAAGGTAATTGATAGGATGTGGTGACTGATTTAGAGAAGGATTTGAAGAGAAGTGATGGTAGCAATAAGTCCCAGCTCTCTGGCTTACACGTTTGGGTGGACGGGCTGAGGGAAGAAGCCCCAGATTTGTGGGGCAGATGCAGAGTTAGGTTTTGGTTAGGAGGTGAAAATGTTGGTATGCGTTTGGCTCTATGGATCCACCTGTAAGAGGACTGTGCCGAAGAGAAAAATGTAAGATTGTGAGCATATATACAAATAATGGGGTCCCTGGACCTGGATATAATTTCTTAGGAACCAAGTGATGACAGCTCTGTTGATGAGGCTGTGGGAAATCAGGAGCTTTCAGATGTGTGGTTTGGAGTGTAAAATGATAAAACCCCAGAATGCATTTTGTAGCTAAATTAAAAATGCACATATTCATACATTGCCCTTTGACTCAGTGATTTTGTTCTGGTAATCTACCCAGGAGAAAGGGAGATCTGTGCTCACAGACTTGTATGTTTCTAGTGTAAAGCAACTGAGGGTATAGCCATAAACTAGTATAATAAATTCCAGCAATAAAAGGGAATGAACTACTGATAGACACAACACAATTGCATCTCACAAACGTGCTGAATGAAAGCAGACAAGAGTGTGTGTGTATATAGATACATAATTGTATCTCTGTGAACTTCTAGAACAGACTAATCAGTGGTGGGAAAAAAGGTCAGAAAAGTGGTTGTCACTGGGCATGTGGGAACAGATAGTGACTAGGAAGAAGCATGAGGAAACGTTCTGTGGTGATGGCAATTCTTCGTGTCTTGCTAGGAGTTTGATTGCACAGGCGCATGCATATATGATAACTTGTTTCGGAAAGGTTCACTTAAAATACATACAGTTCACTGTATGTAAATTTTATTTTAAAAACAACTGTTAATAAATATCGAACTCTTGTTAATGATCTGAACACTAAAATGTTTAAAGGTAAAGTGTGCTTCCATTTGTAAGTTATTTTGTAATGCATTCAAAATGTGTGGTGGATTGGTGGATAGCCAGAGGAATGAACAGACCTGTGACAAGAACAAATATATCAAATACGACCCAGAATGGAAGTGTGGGTGTATAGGTGCTCACTATACACTTTCAGACTTTTCTGTATACTTGGACATTTTTATAATCTTGGAGAAAATACACATATACTTAAATCTAATCGTTATTTCTTTAGAAATTTATCTTACAGGTGTATCTGCACATATCTATAAAAATATATGTTTTAAAACCATGCTATCCCAGTATTTATTTGTTATGGGAGAAGATTGGAAGTAACTTTCATGTCCATCAGTAAAGTGTAGTTAGATAGACTGTAGTTCATTCATAGGGCTGAATGCCACATGCCACTTAAAGAGTGAGTTCTCTCTGTATGTGTTAATGTAGAGCAGTCGCCAAGATTTATTGAGAGATACACACATACACAGGTGTGTATGTGATCGTCTTACCATATGAGTAGTACATGTATTAATATATTTTGCTATCCTATCTTTTTTAAAAGGATATATATGCACACAACATGTACAGAGACAAGTATACTTATATATATGCACATATTCTGTTTGCTTAGAATTTTTCTCATAAACTACCTAAGAAATGAGTATTAGGGATTGTTTCTTTAGAGAAAATTGGGGGTAGAGAGGCAAGAGGACAGGACTGGAGGGAGACTTCATTTTCACTGTGCACCTTATATTACTTTCCAAATTTTGTACCATGTCCATACTTAAATATTCAAAACATAACCATAAGCTAAGTTAGAAGTCAGTGAGTTTGAAAAGCAGATTGAGTAAGAACATCCAAAAAGGGAAGAGAAAGACTAAGAGGGTGTGATGTCTCCAAAGCCAGGGAAAGGGGGGTGGTTTGATTAAGAGTGAGCTGTAGGGTGTCTGGGTGGTACAGTTGGTTGAGTGCCAACTCTTGGTTTCAGCTCAGGTCGTGATCTCAGGGTCCCAGGATTGAGCTCCTTGTCAGGCTCCGTGCTCAGGGCAGAGTCTGCTTGAGCTTCTCTCTCCATCTCCCTCTGCTCCACCCGCCTTGTACTCACTCGTTCTTTCTCAAAGAAAGAAAGAGTTGTCAGTTATGTCTAGTGTTGCAGAGAGCTCTGTAAATAACAGGTTAAAACATCGATCTGGGTCAGATGTATAGAAAACTCTGATATCCAAAGCAGTAACCTTGGCTCCACCTTGTCTTAATTTTCAGCGTTTAGAAGACTATCAGCGTCGTCTGGATACCTCCAATCTGAAGTTGTCAGAGTACCCAAACGTGGAAGAGCTCAGGGTGAGAGATAGTCTAATTGCAATTTTAATAAAATGCAATTTACTAAATACCTGGCAGATTACTAACATCTCAGAGGGGCATCCATCAGCTGAAGAAGTTCTTCTATCATAGATTGTAGTTCTGATTCTGTTCTTCCTTTTCAATGCCTGGTCTATGTGAAGATGACTTTAGTCTTTTATTAGAGGAATATTTTGTGTAAAACTAACTTTTTGTAACAGGAACTTGCAGGGGACTTAAGGAACGTTAGTTGTTTAATTTTGTTGTATTCTTATA
Source organism: Mustela nigripes (assembly GCF_022355385.1). Lineage (NCBI taxonomy): Eukaryota > Metazoa > Chordata > Mammalia > Carnivora > Mustelidae > Mustela > Mustela nigripes. The sequence goes on along the minus strand of NC_081557.1, from coordinate 89,214,603 downwards.
GTTTGAATGAGAGTAGGGGTGCTTACTCTGGGAACTTTCCAGACTATTGAGTAAAACAAGGTAATAATTTTTTCATGAAGCTCTTCAAAAGCAGAAATGTTGAAACCATTACAGGAATGATAGTAAAGTATTTTGTAATTGCTATCTCTGTCATGTGGGGCTTTTGTATTAAGGAACTACTTAGCATTTTCAGTCTTTTTTGTACTGTTTCAGTAGGTGGTTGTTTTGGTAGATTTATTTAGTGGCTAGTAAACTAGACTTTTTTTTTTGAAGATTTTATTTATTTATTTTGACAGAGATCACTGATCTCTGCTGAGCAGAGAGCCTGATGTGGGTCTCGATCCCAGGACCCTGAGATCTTGACCTGAGCCAAAGGCAGAGTCTTACCCCACTGAGCCACCCAGGCGCCCCTAAACTAGAGTTTTATATGATATATAGCATCTTACCAAAAAGCATGCTTAATATGCTCAACCCCTTCACTTCCAGAAAATGAGATTTTTCTAGAGCTATCTACACTAAATGATGATTCTTTGACTAAATTATTAGTTCTTGGGGGCGCCTGGGTGGCTCAGTCGGTTAAGCATCCATCTCTTGGTTTCAGCTCAGGTCATGATATCAGGGTCCTGAAATCAAGTCCCACATGGGGCTCCGTGCTTAGCAGGGAGTCTACTTGGGCTCTCTCCCTCATCCACTGCCCCTCCCCCCCCAAAGAAGAAATATATCTTTAAAAAAAATTTTTTTTAATATATGGAGCAAGGTTAATTACTGCCTGGACTTTTTCATGGGTGCTATTCCTTAGAACTTTGTTTGGAACTAGAGCTTGGGACTCATGGGCGTCTTACAGATAAATAAGCTATGCACCATCCTCATTTAGTTGTTCATTGGAAAATTAGGGGACAGGCTGTGAATCTAGTGGCCGAATGTTTGCAGCTTCGTTTTCATAGACAATTATCATGTATTTAGTGTGAGATTTAGAAGGCAGCACTCTTGAATGTTTTTCTACAAGATACCTCTAACTTAGGAAATTATATGCAGCTTACTGTAACTTGATCTATATTCCATATTCATTCCATATTCAATAGTTGGCAGATATACCAGTAATGATAGTGAAGGTAAATAGCTTCTTTCATATGAAGAATTTCTTGAAGAGACTCTCTGGAATATCCAGTCACTTAGTGCTTGGAAATAATTCGTGTGTAATTCTCTTTATTTTGGCAGAATTTGGATTTAACAAAAAGGAAGATGATTCATGAAGGGCCATTGGTCTGGAAGGTGAATCGAGATAAAACTATTGGTAGGTGTAATGTCCGTCAGTTTTGGGGAGAGTGGAGGAACTAAAGTTCCTTCAGGTTAAAGAGAAGAGACAGCCATTTATGGGTTTCAGTGATAGGAGTGAGTGGTGCTGCCCTGTTCTTTTTGCAGAAGATCCGCTTATGTTATTTTATTCTAGGTGAAGTGCATTAAATATTCACTGAGGGCCGAAGCAGAAAAGTTTGACATGATTTGGTCCTGTCTCCAGCATTCTTATATTCTAATGAGCTTTCTAATAAGCTTTCTTTAAACCACTCCATTTAAAACTATCTCTGGTGAGGAATCATGGTTTTGGTGTTTTTTGTTTTTTTAAAAATTTCTTGTCTGTCACAGACTGACACTTTGGTGTGTTACAATATAAAAATGAATTATTAAAAAATGAAACTAAGAAAGACAATAGCAAGCCAATCTTTAAAATGTATTAGATTTAACAGGAATAAATCTTCTCTGTCAAATTGGTATTAAAGTTTATAAAACACATCTCAGTGTCTATGCTAATCACCTTCTCCCCGCTTTGACTTCCAGATCTGTACACATTGCTGCTGGAAGACATTCTTGTATTGTTACAGAAGCAGGATGACAGACTGGTGTTAAGATGTCATAGCAAGATTCTGGCATCTACCGCTGACAGCAAACACACATTCAGCCCTGTCATTAAGTTGAATACAGTGCTGGTCCGACAAGTGGCAACAGGCAAGTATGTCCGAGGAGAGACAGCGACCTTGGGTTCATTGTGAAGTTGCACAAGATAGTCAGTATTGGTCAAATAGCCTGACTAGTGGACAAATGGAATGAAATGATTTATTGCTTAGAAAGTAAATTAAGAGTTTATACACCCCCTAAAAAGAGTTTATACCCCCAAATTATTTGGGAAGCCTGGCTTCTCCGAGCAGTTTTCTGCATTGGAAAATTTCCTGCATGCTCCTTTGATCTTTATTCCTTAGTCAGATCATGGACAGGTACCAAGGAAGATTTAGATAATCTAAATGAAAAGACTTTCCTTAGAGTTGTATGTTTTTTGATTTGTGATAAAAGAGCAAACAAGCAAAAATGGAGAGGTGGGTGTAGTTCGGGATTTTGGAAATCCATTTAAGTTAGAAAATTATATATTAATCATAGTAACAGTGGAATCCTTTTAAAACTTATTAGTTCTGTAACAGCAAGATAAACTGATAACCTCTTTTCTCTAGTATTTATTGAATATTAAGTAACTGTTTAGCAAAAGGGCAATTCAAAATAAATGCGAAAACATCATAGTGCTCCTTAATTCAGATATACAGCCATCTCCTTGTTTCTATGAAGTTACTGTGGAATACATGCTAGTTTTTATGATCTTGGTTTTATTGAAGTATAATATATACAATGTAGCATATAGTAAGTTGCACTGATTTTAAGTGTATAGCTAATGAATTTTTACAAAGTGAGCTGATTAGCCTTTACCCAGATAAAGTGTGGAATAAACCAGGACTCTGGAAGCATCCTTCATGGCCTCTAGGTCATATTCATGTGTTAGAGTAATTTCTCTCTTATTTCTTCCAGATAACAAAGCTTTATTTGTCATCTCCATGTCAGACAATGGAGCACAAATTTATGAGCTGGTGGCACAGACGGTTTCCGAAAAGACTGTGTATGTATTAGATAGAGCTACCTTGCTCTAATAGTTTTTATTATTCTCAATATGTTATTCTATAAACTTAACTTGGTTTTTGTAATAGTACTTTGGAAACCAAAAACTATATTGAAACAAGCACTTCCCATATATTCTTTTCAAGATGTTTTTCTAAAAACGTGTTCCTTTTTAGTTTGATGTTCCTTATTTTGATTTGTATTATTGCAATTATCTTTTCTAAGGAAAAATTCTCAGAAGAGTCAAGTGAAGTTTTTTGATGTTCGGTGTATCCGTAATGTTGTTTGTTAGGTTTTTCTTTAAGGTGCAGCGTTTTTTATAATCTCTACCTAAGAACCAAAATATAGACACTCTCTGGCGGAAGGAGGGTTTTTTGTTGGATTGGCTTGATGTGGTTTCTGGTTTGTTTGTTTTTGTTATTATTTCTTTCTGAGTGTATTTAAAGGGCATCTTTATTCCCCCTCTCCCTTTTGGATTTTGGATCCTTTCGTACTTCCTGCAGCTGGCAAGACCTAATCTGTCGGATGGCTGCCTCAGTGAAGGAACAGTCCGCAAAGCCCATCCCGTTGCCACAGTCATCGCCTTGCGAGTGAGTCTGCCTCCGCCTCGTTTTGGTCAGGAAAGGAAGGGATGATCTTTACATTTCATTGTGATGATGTTTAGGCACCTCACAAAGCTGAAAGATTGTTTTCTTTCTTCCACAGAGGCGACAACGATGAAGAAACAGCTCCCAAATTAAAAGTGGAACATCACAGCATTTCGGTCCCTGGTCTGCAGAGTCCAGGTAAACTGATGTGTTAGCTTAACCTGGAAGAATGGAGTCTGTGTTTTACTTGGGAAAATGCAAAGAAACTTGAAGTCTTTCAGTTTATGCAGATTCTCGCGTCGGCTGTTTACTTTCACAAACTTCGCTTACGAGCCTTGTGTGCACCCTAGTAACGCCACTCTTGAGTGTGTTTTCCCTAACAGCCAGCGGTCTCTGTCCTCGTGTGGTTATTCTGTTCCAAGTACTGCCTGAATGCTTCACGTTAAAAATTAACTGTTTGTTTAAGATCTGTTCTGCTTTTTCTGTTCCATTGGACAGACAGAGATTTGGGATTAGAGTCTCCCTTAATATCATCAAAACCTCAGTCTCATTCACTGGGTACCTCTGGGAAATCCGAGGTAGACGATCTCTTTGTGGCCGAGAGACAGTTGGTTAAGGAGCAGCAAGAAGACGGGACTCTGCAGGAAGCCGGAGCAAGTTACCAAACCCCAGGCCCAGACCCACACTTGCCTGCCTCAGATGAACGGTGGGCACTGGATGCACTAAGGAATTGTAAGTTTTGTACTTGTGAAGGACCCGGGTTGTGTCATGGACTGCGCAGCCATGTAGGGAGAATCCAAAGAAGTGGGAACTCTGACTTTTCCCTTAAAGAATTTTACCATCTAGTTGGGAAGAAGATAGAAAACCTCCCACTGTTTAACCAGTACAGGTGTGTCAGAATTGATCTGGTTTTGGTAACAAGAGAGGGAAGCATCAGGAGACAAGGGAGAGGTGATTATTACCTTGTAGAATGGGTAAGACTCAGGTATGTAGAGAAGGTACAGGTAAGAATCATGGTAGGACCAGAAGCACAGAGGCAGGAGGCCCCGAGGGTGCTCTGAGAGTGGCGAGCACACTATACTAGTGCAGAGGGTGGGAGAGAAGCCTAGAAAGGTAGGAGATGGGATGGTGAGGCCAGCCACTGTGAACCTTAAACACCACATTGAGTCCTCTGGGTTTTAAGGATGGCACAGCACACGGGGCACCTGGGTGGTGCAGTTGGTCAAGAGTCCCATTCTCAGTTCAGCTCAGGCCGTCATCTCAGGCTTGGGAGGTTGAGTCCTGCAGTGGGCTGTGCACTGGGCATGGCGCCTGCTTCAGATTCATTCTCCCTCTCCCCCCACACTTCCCTCTCTCCGCTCCTTCTGCCCCTCTCTCCCTCTTACACAAACACACACACACACACACACGTGCTCGCTCTTTCTGGAAAAAAAAAAAAAATGGTGCAGCACGTGTTTTGAGGGCTTTTTCAAACTACAGATATTTTTCTAGTTTTCTGTAGAGATTGTGGTACTCTCCACTCTAGCCTGTCCCCTCTCTCTGTCTGTCTCTCTCTCTCTCTCACACACACACACACACAGTGCACACCCACAAGGAGGGTGGCCCTTGCCACTCTTACTAGCTAGCCCCCGACTCTAGCCTGGCTGAGAATCACTTACAAATGGGAGCCTGTCCCATCTCGCAGGTGTCCCGGAGGAGGGGAAAGGCTGAGAAGGGTTGCTCTAGCTGCCGAGAACCATTTGAAGTTTTGAAGCTAGGGTATGACTAGTGAGAACAGATGGCTCAGGCTGAGAGGGTGGAAAGGTTGGGGTGGGAGGAGGCCAGGAGGGGGAGGCTAGTGTGAAGGCGCTGTGGTAGGCTGGGCTTGAGGCAGAAAGGGTTTGGGCTGGAACGGTATTAGAGGAAAAAAATCAAGTGAGGAGGCAACAATTACTTAAAATAATCGACTTGGTGCAAGGGCAAAGAAAAGGGAATATTTAGATGATTTCCATGTTCTTGTCAGAAATCAAAGTCAGAAAGGACTACTACTGCCCACTGCCACACTTTCTTTTTTTCCCCCTTTTTCTCTTTGCCAGAGATTATGGGCTCAATTTTAAAACTGGCAGGCTATTTTAGTGGAAGTAATGAGCAGGAGGTTGGAGTTTTAAGACTGGAGCTTTGGTGAGAGGGTCGGGGAGAGCTAGATTTGAGTGTGAGAGCCGGGGGAATGCACAGCATCTCTTACGAAGTGTAGTTAGAGAGACAGAGTGCCAAACACTAGTGGAGACCTTGTCAAGAGAAACAGGAGAAAGAATTTAAGGCAGAGTTAAAAGTTGGGAATTTCATGTTCTCGAAGATCTACTTTATTGTCGATTCCCCTGAATGAACAGTCAGAATGCTTTCTGATGGTTTGACTGACAGAGTCGCAGTGACTCTGTCATTGTATGCGTGGCCTCATAGCATACACCTGCCCATTGAAAACTGAGTTGCTTCTCTTTTCAACAGCCTAGGGAAGCTGAGCCTCCAGTTAAGGTCATTCTTAAAAACTCATTTTAAAAAACAATTTAAAAAAACTCAATTTAAAAAACATTTTCTTATCCTTTGAAAGTATACATGCTACCAAATCATTGAAAGTAAGTCTCATTACAGGATAGCTTTATTTTCTTCACATTTAAGGAGATTCCTTGCATATTATAAATGACAAAATAAATGTTCTGTATTTCTAATAAAATTAGAAAAAATAACACCTGTGTATACAGTGTCTGCTTCTGAGAAAGCAAAACTTCGAGGGTTTCTTTTCTAGCATAACACATCTTTTTAACATCGTTTTAAGAAATACCTTTGGGGTATAACTCAGGTTATATGGAAGAGAAAAGAGAAGCAGGCATGGTACTGGGGATTTAGCAGTACCTCCCCATTCAGAAGGCTTACATCTTTCCAAGTCTTGTTTAATGTTAAACTTTCTCTAGATGGTGCCTTATTTCATTTTTCAATATAAAACAAAAACAAAAAATGATCCCACGAAATTAACATTTTGACTCTATGTTACTAAAAAGTTACTTACCCTTAGAAATAATGGGTGACTCCACAAACTAATTTAATTCCGGCAGTCTGCGGTTATCATTGTGAATGTGTGGTTTTTTCCGCCTCCCTCCCTAAATCTTCCAGTGGGCTTGCTGAAGCAGCTGCTCGTACAACAGCTGGGTTTGACCGAGAAGAGCTCCCAGGAAGACTGGCCACATTTCCCAAGATACAGGACAGCGTCTTCAGGGGTGCAGACAGACAGTGGAGCCCAGAACTCTGAGAACAGTAAGGCCTATCCTCCTGGCGAAGGACACATGCCCTTTAGAACTGGAACTGGTGACGCTGCCCCTTGTTACAGTCCACGGACTTCAGCTGAATCTTCGACTCCACGGGATTCAGTGGTTCTGGCATTCCAAGATAGCCAGGCAAGTAACATTTTAGTAATGGACCACATGCTTAGGACCCCGGAGATGCCTCCTGCAGAGCCCGAAGGGAGTCTTGATGAGAGTGGAGAGCACTTTTTTGATGCCCGTGAAGCACACAGTGACGATAATCCATCAGAAGGTGATGGAGCAGTGAAGAAGGAAGAGGATGTTAATTTGCGCATCTCAGGCAAGTTTCTTTCACACGTGAACTTGGACTGTGGTTGTTATTACCTGTGCTGTGTGCTGAGACAGATGTTGTTTGGGTATCCACACATGACCCGCTGTGTGCATGTGTGTGCACATGTGTGTGCATGCACGTGCATGTGCGTGTGTGTAGCCCTTACTTTTCCCTGCGGTAAATAATTACCGAATCTGCTCCATGCCAGACCCCATCCCGGGGCGTGGGAGATACGGCATTGACTGAAACACAGAAAAATCCACTATCCCTGTGAAGCTTAAATACTGGTGAGGAAAGAGTCAAGGTAAATAAGTAAACCAAAAGATGTCAGATGGTGGGAAGAATTAGGAGGAAACGTAAGTGAGACCCAGGGGCAGACAGGGTGATGAGGAAGAGGGCCTCTGTGAGTAGCATGGGAGCAGAGCCATGAGGGCGAGGGCAGAGGCCATGTGGCATCTGGGAGCAGGGGGTACAGCAGAGAACTGGGGAACCCGTGTGGGAGATGAGGCACGAGAGCTCTGTGGCTGGGGAGGCGGTGGCAAGACCACACAGGGCCTTTGTAGTTTCCAGCTTTTAAGATGCCAACTGATCTGAAATGGTTTAGAAGTTACATAAAGTTTGCTAAGTTTCGCTTCAGCCTGAAGTGAGAAGATTCTGATGTACTTAAAACTGAACTCTGGAAGTGAGGAATGAATGGCTCTTCTCCCCCTCTGTTGGCTTTTGAGGTTGTCAGCGTAGCACCTCATCTCTGTTCCTTGATGTGAGGAAGGCAGCATGAAGCTCATCAGGCTGTTCTGTGTCTGTCAATAGGAAACTATCTGATTCTTGATGGCTATGACGCAGTGCAGGAGAGCTCCACGGACGAGGGGCTTGCCTCCTCGCTTCCCCTGCCACCCACGACAGGCACCCCCTCCACGGACTCTGCCCGCCCGCAGCAGCACTCGCCCCAGCACACCCATTCCGACGGGGCAGCTTCACCATTCAGCCCCGAATTCCTGGTCCAGCAGCGCTGGGGAGCCATGGAGGATTCCTGTTTTGAGATCCAGAGTCCCCCCTCTTGTGCAGACTCACAGAGCCAGATCATGGAGTACATTCGTAAGATCGAGGCTGACCTTGAACACTTAAAGGTACCTCAGACCTCAGTGTCCTCGAAGCTTGGGTAAAGAAACATGTTTCACAGAGACGAGGTAGAGAATGACCAAAATGCCGATGCCAGTGACCTTGTTCATATTCTAGATTTACTGTTTTCTTTGACCATTACTTGTGAATAAACTTGGATAAAAAGCCAAGATCACGGTGCATCTGGTTGCCGATTGTAAGAACAGAAAACTTCATAGTACCATATAGATGGCATGGTTGTGTGAGGTTCTCGGTATAAACACCCTAATATATTTGGGGTGATTGGCTGGCCTGCCTGAGAATATGTGAACAGCAAGCCAGTGACAGGTGGGGCTTGTGTCATTCTGAGAGCTTCTTCTAGGAAATGCTTTCACTTACTAAAGATCCATGAATTGTTAGGTGATGTCGGTAGTTTCCCAGACGCTGGGACACACAGAAGTGGGCTCCAGTGGCTCCCATGATCCCAAGAGCTGGGCACAAATGGGGTTTTGTGAATCAGAATTGAGGTCGTCACTGTACCGGCCGCTGTTTCAAAACTGACTTCCATGGTGATTACTGAGAAAAGGACTTTATCTTACAAACTTTGTCGTCAGTAGACACAACTGCTAGAGCCCAAACGTTTTTTTCATGACTTCATTTAATTAGAGGCTTTAGGGACAACATTGAAAGTATTCTTAGCCTTTTAGCTTAAGACCAGTGTCCCTTAGTTTAGTTTTTAACTTCTCGTGACACGTTTTCCCTTCATGTGAGTGTAGCTGGTGTCATCCAGGGGCTGATGAAGTATCTGCTGGGGGCAGGTTGGCTCTAACACAGCCCGTGTCACCTGTGGGGCTATTTCCAGGGTGATTCTGGGGGTAGGAGAATCACCTTTATGGGAGAAAGTTTTAAGTGACTCACTTAAGGGAGGTGAAAGGAATGCGGTTCACTTTTCTCCCCCACTAACAAAATTCTTCACGACGTTCATGTTGAAATCTAGACGTACCTCCTGGTAATATGGGAAAGTTTGCCTTCCTGTTTTCATAAAGAAAAATTACAATGTTCCAGTGACAAACCTGTGGGTCTTATTTTACAGAAGGTGGAGGAAAGTTACAGCACGCTTTGCCAAAGGCTGGCTGGATCAGCCCTCACAGACAAGCACTCAGGTATGTGAAAATCGTGGATTCCCGACTCTCGAATCATTCTGCCTGAACCGTACATCGAATGAAATGATTTGTTATTCTTTAAAGTGGAAACCTTCTGAGATTCCATTTCTTTCCTGTCTTTAAAAAGCCACTTGTTTCCACTTAGTCTGCTGACTAGGCTCTTCCTGCCCCCCTGAGGCGCTGCTCTTGTCAGTTTCTGCGCCATCTGCCCCCCCCCTCCCCCCCCCCCCCAACCTGTGCAAGAGCAGGAAACAGGGTGGGGTAGGTCTGGTAAATCCTAGATTCCTAAGAGATTTGCCAGTGCTGCTGTGAGGGAGGCTCATGTCTGTCCTTCGGTGTTGGTCCTGACGGTAGGAGCACTGTCTCCCCGTGACTGCAGATGGATCTGTGTTCAGTGCAACAGTCTGTCCACATTTGCTTCCCTGTTGTCCAGTGAGGCCTTCCCGATCCAGAAAGACGTACCGAGACCCACAGGTGTCAGACGTGTTCTCGGGGCGTTCATTTGTTCTTAATTTGATCCCCGCGTATCTTTATTCTTCCCAGATAAAAGTTAGAGCCGCGTGTCCTGGAGGTGACTGATGGTTGTTGGACTCTGAGCATTGGCCTTGTGGCACCCATCCCGGCTGCACCGAGGACGCAGAGAGTGTGTGACAGAGGGTCTGCCTGTGAAGCCCCTGGGGGCGGCCGTGTTCCCCGGGCGCCCAGAGCGGGACTAGTTCCTCACAGTCCGGCAGCTGCACGAGTCTGTCAGGGAGGGAGTCCTGACTCTCGCTCTGCTCTCCGCACTATCGGAAATTCATTTTGATTCAGAACAAAAACCAAATGTATAGAGCTTTGGGTGTAGGATATGAAATTTTACTTAGACTTAAGAAAAAGAGAAAATCAGATGTATTTATTTGACTTCATTCCGTATTTGAAAGCACATTTTAATTTTTATTTTGCCATGTTTTGTTTTAATTGAGTAGTGAGAGTTTTGCCCTTTGTGTTTAGTACACCCAAGGGTCAGTTGCTCCTGAAGCCAAGAGTTGCGGTGAGGTATTAGGAGGCTGGGTGGAGAGGTGGAGAGGAGGAAGTAAGCCGGGGAAGGGAGGAGCAGCCAGCCTCCACGAAACTGGATTCCATGCCCTCTGCTGTCCTGGAGGCATCATCTTTGAGGGGCACCTCAGAGGCGCAGTATGCCCATGGCTCCTATGGTCAGAGGTCTGGAGCTGTGTGCTGTCCAGGTGGGCGAGAGTCAGGTGGGCTTCCTCCCACCCGAGGCAAGCACCTGTCCTCTTAGCTGGGATCCACCCCCAATTAACAGAAAATCCTCAGTGTACTAAGTAGCAGGCACTTGAAAATGGTGTGTTTTCTTCTGTTGTCTTCTTTTCTATTGAGGGTAGGGATTTGGGAGGGAGAGGAAAGCAAATTTTATTTTCTTGGCTATAAATTCGTTATTCTTGGTATTGTTGCATTTTTTGTAATTATACATTAGACTTGGGCACTTGTGTAAAATTATCCCTGCAGATTGAGCAGGAAGGAAAAACCAACAAATGGAGAAGCTTCAGATGGCGGCAGGGGTGGGGGTGCGGAGGAAGGGCGGGGCGGGAGCAGGGGTGGGGTGGGGGGAAGAGTCTGGGAAGGTTAGCTAACTGAATCACTACTGAGTTGAACCATGGCTGTCATTAGCCACGGGTACTGCTGAACACAAGGCCAGTAAAATTTTAGTACCTGGAGGTTTGACTCTAATATTAATTTTGCACTGATGGTGCCAAAGGGCTCTTTGAGTTCAGAGGAGAGCCACGAGCGGAGTGGAGAGGGGGGCGGTGGAGAAGGCCGAGCTGCTCATACCAGCCCCGGAAGCACTTCTTCTGACTTCACTGCCGGAGCTTTCTCCACACTGGTGCATGACTGACCTTAATTGCAGACCAGAGCATACACTGGAAACTGTGGGCAAGGGGTTGCTAACTGCCTGCTCTAGAATGAACTGTAGTATGGGCAGCACCCGACAGAGATCAATGTTTCAGAATCGTGACTTGAGAACTCCTTCGGTTATATTGGCTTTCTGTGGTTTTCTTTGTGCATCGGGTATACATTGTTTTAGAGTATGTTTGCCAACTAGAGCTCAATCATTTGTCAAATCTTCAAATTCTCTTCATACGCAAAGTGTTCCTGCACTGCTCATATCTTTCAGGAGTGTCCTCTGAACCCTGTGGGTAGCCAGGAGGTCGTTAATACTCTTCCCCTGCACTCCCATCGCAAGCAATTAGGCTTCCCTACTACTTTCATAAACATCACTACCACTTAACAAGCTCATGTGTGTCCACATTCCTGTTTTCTGCCTTTTCAAACCTGACCTAGGTTTAAGTAGCCCAACTTGGATCGTTGGACCTCATCTCTAAATTAGAATGCCCTTTTAGTTGTAGACCAAGTATCAGTTGAATCAGAATGGGAGTAAAATTTGTAGAAGCAGGAGCTAGTAAGTGAAGCTTGGGACTTGAACTTTCTGTATCTCTTAAGAGAAACAGGTAGAAACGGAATGATTACGTGCTGCTGGAAACAGGTAGTCACTCCCAGCTGAAAGGGTAACATGCTTGGAGCCACATGACCCCAGTGTCCTCAGCTGGCATTTATTTAATCAGGAGAAAGGTAAATTAAAAAATAGAACTTTCACCTTAAGTTCACACAGTCCAGGGTAGTCACGTGATTCTCTAGCACTCAATAAAGAAACTTCAGGTTTCTGTTCTAGCTCAGCCAGATCTTGTCCTTAACAACAATTTGTTTTTGTTTTCCTGCGATTAAACCTCTCCTTGCAACCGGGCTAACTGGAAAAATACTTTGGCCCTAGCTCTAGTACTTCCAAATAAATTCATATCTGGATTTTTAAATGAAGACCCAAAGCAAAGTCTTGAGTCTGAAAAGATGCCACAATTTTCCGTCTTCTTTTTCTCTTTAACCAGCCCAACTTCTCCCTCCTCCTTCCCAGCCTCACCTCCCACACCCTCCTTTTCTTTTGGCCCTTGTAATCACATCCACTTTCCTCTGATACTGTATAGGCCCTTTAGGATGATGGAATTAGATATTCCTCCTCTCTCTGAGTGACAGTGGCCATCAAAGCTGTTCTCTCAAAGTTACTTGACTAGAAGCTGGATCCCAGGCTGCTGAGCAAAGCAGCCTCCCCAGAGCAGGAGAGCTGGGTTGTAGCCACTAAAGTGGCCTGCCATGACCCTGCACTCTCTTCTGTGGGCCTCATGGCTTCTTTGGTATTAAGTGGCAAATTACATTTGGAGTGTCTCCTTCCTTCTCAGAGAACAGAGTTAATCAAAGCAAATCAGCAAGCCCCCAAAGTGCTATAATTTAAAATCATGATTACAGCCCTAGAAGCCATATATTTTGCATACTTTAAAATCAGCTAGCTTGGACTGCCTGAGTTATCTTGACTTTCAGAAGCTAAACTGTAACTCTTTATTATATTGTACCGTAAGAAGGTATATTTCATTAGCTTTTTTGGCTTCCTGTTCCCCAAAACAGCTTCTAACCACTGTTGGAAAGGATGTGGCTCTTTATCTTTTTTTTTTTTAGGATTTTATTTTTAAGTAACCCTGTACACCCAACGTGGGGCTCAAACCCACAACCCCAAATCAGGAGTCACGTGCTCTACCGACAGAGCCAGCCAGGCACCCCAAGGATGTGTCCCTTTAAATAAATTATTTAAAGGTTTTTATTTGCTTTTGGAGGAGAAAGGGGGAACCTAATGTGATTAAGGAGAAAACCTTATTTTTTTTCTTCTTTTTAGAAGGTAAAATAATTCTTCCTGTGAGTTTTTATTTGAATGCTTTTTTTTTTTTTTTTTTTTTTTGGTGATGTTGGTAAATTTGGTGTATTACATGGAGCTTCTATATTTCAAACTGGAAACTGTCTTCTCTGAAGGTGGTGTATGATGTTACTTTGAGCTACTAGAGCTTGGGTCAATATTTCCTTCCTTATGTGTCACAGAGGACATCACTGAGAAGTATGTACAGAGGACCTCAAAATAGAAAATTTGGCAGGACCCCCCCCCAGGTCCTCTTTCTGCTGGCTACTTTTGCCCCCCTCTACCATTAGTGTTTTTGTTTTGTAAATCCTGTTTTCTTCCAACTGTCCCACCCCTTTTCAGTGATCTGCAAAATTGTCCTTTCTTCAAGAAAAGAGTTTCTTTTGCCTCGTTCCTTATGCCTTCCCCACTGGTACTGATGGTTTTGATAATAAACTTGTAGAAAAAAAAAAAAATGTACCTCGTAGAAGGAAGCCCTGTCTGCCATTTCCAGGTGCCAATGGCTAAGCAAATGTCCTTCAAAAGTGATAGCTGTAATGTGCGCACTATTGGTTATTTTTAATAAGCCTCTTCCTACTAGAACATTTTATTTTCCTTGTTCACCATACAATCATGTACTCTTTAACAGAAATTACTTTTAAAAAAAATCTGGAACTATCTTTAAAAAAAAAACTTTATTAATAATCATGTATTTTTACTGATCACATTTTGAAATGCCTAAAAGACTTTATTGTTCTAATTATCCAGGTGTACCTTTGTAAAATAGCTCTTTTATGAATTAGCTGATAAGGCTGTATGTTTCTGGAACAAAATATTGGTCATCTAAAAACTTTCTGTTTTCTGGGGTCTGGGAAAATAGAAAATGAGAGTTCAAATATTAAATATGCTTAAAGGAACCAAGGATGTGACTTTTTATTTATATTCTTCTTGATCTGTCTTATACAAGTTGCCCTGGAAGAGCTTAGGCACCAAGGAGACCTTGATTAATCTCACTGGCATTGACCGTCCCACATCCTCCTGCTTGTGAGAGCATCTTTACTAGGGAGACAGCCAGCTGCCCTCTAATGCATGAGCTTCCGTGAGGACACCAGCAGCTGGGAATGTCACTGTACCTGTGGCAGCTTTATTGAGGCATAGTGCATGTGCAATACAATTTACTCCTTTAAAGTGTACAGTTCAGCGATTTTTGGTATTTTTTTAAATTGTAGAACATAGACACATAAAATTTGTCATTTTAACCATTTTTAAGTGTATAAATCAGTGGAATTCATGATTCACTTGAAAATAACATTGGCTTTCTGCTCCCCTAAATGAACATCTGATGTCTTTATTACCAATTCTTATCCCCAGTGCTGGACTAACTAAAGTAGCAACATTTCTATGCTTTTACGGAACTCATTTCAACTCTGAAGGCTTGCTGAGTTTGACTCTTGGGTTTGTTGGTTTTGACATAGAGGTATCATCTGACTTATTCATCGGATGCTATTTGAATTTTCAATCATTCAGAGGCACATTTGGCTGATAGCTTTAATAAGCATAGCAAAAAAAATGCTTCGTATTTTGTAAGATTTTTTTAGTTAAGCCTTTAAAAAATTAAGGCTATTCAAATAAACGTTGCGAAAATTAACCTGTTAGTAGTTGCAGTTGTGTTGATGAACATAGCTGAGGGGGAATGAATACCTCCTCCACTGCCACTTTCTCCTGGATGGCCGTCTTCTAACAGGAGCACTGTCTCTGCATGGAGCAGTTACTGGCACTTTTGGCTGTCCTCTTCCAACCTAGAGGACTGGTTCACCAAAGGTTCAGTACAGTCTTGAAAGATAAGAGGATTGATCCTGATGAGTAGTTGCTTTTCAATTGAATATGGTGTCTTCCTATTATGATGAATGTCCTAAAACATTACAGATAAACTAGATATAGGTGCTTCCCATTTCTTTCCTGCTGTGTCAAGTATAATTCGTCCTGCTCACGCAGGGTGTGTTTGCTTTGCTGCCTGTTGTTAGTGAGACCCCATTGGTCCCTGAGGGTCAGCTGAGAACTCGGTGTGAAATCATTCGAGGTAAGTAGAATTCTCTTTCTAGTCTAAAGTCTTTCCCCCTTACTTGATTAGGGTGCTTTCGGACCTATGTATAACTTAAGGCTTCACTTACAGCATTTTATTCCAGAGGATCCTTTTCTTTGTTCGTGGGACCACCAGATTGGGGCCACCTGAATGTACTGTGATCAAAAACAGTAATTAGGGGGCGCCTGGGTGGCTCACTTGGTTAAGCACCTGCCATCGGCTCAGATCATGGTCCCAGGGTCCTGGGATTGAGCCCTACATCAGGTTCCCTGCTCAGCAGGGAGCCTGCTTCTCCCTCTCCCTTTGCCCCCCCACCTTGTGTTCCCTCTCTAGCTGTCAAATAAATAAATAAAACCTTTAAAAAAAAAAAAGATTAATCAGGGTACATCTTGGTAATAAATTTTTTTTGGAGAAATATCTGTACAGATCAATTTTTTTTCCTGCTATTCTTATTTTAAACGGAGAAGGGCAGCAGTGCTCAATCCTTTTGATCTCGGGGTCAGTTCATACTCTTAAATTATTGTGGGCCTCCTGGAGGAGCTTGTATTCATGTGGGTTGTATCTACTGACATTTACCTTATCAGAAATGAAAAAGAAGGGGCATCTCAGGAGCTCAGTTGTTAAGTGTCTGCCTTCGGCTCAGGTCATGATCCCAGGGTCCTGGGATTGAGCCCCGCATTGAGCTCCCTGCTCAGTGGGAAGCCTGCTTCTCCCTCTTCCACTTCCACTTCCTCCCCCTCCCTCCTCCACTCCCCCTCCCTCACTGTGTCTCTCTCTGCCAAATAAATAAAATCTTTAGAAAAAATTTTTTATTATGAGATGAGAAAAACAGTAAAAAAAATTTCATTTAAAAATAATCACAAACCCATTACATGTTTTTAATGAAAAATTTTATTTTCCACAATAAAATTATTTATGAGAAGAGTGTTTTATAGTTCCTCAAATATCTTTAATTGTCTGTCATAGCAGAAGACAACTGGATTCTTGTATCTACTTTTGCATGCAATCTGGTGTGCTATGTTGTTTTGGTTCAACTATTCGAAGAAAGTCCAGCCTCACACAGACACATATTTTAAAAAGGGATAAGTATTTTAATAGCCTTTTCAGATGATTGTAGGTATTTTCATACTGCACTGAAACTAGACAAGTGATAGTTTCTTAAAAGAGCAGCAGTGTGGAATCTGAAGCCACATCAATGAAATTTCATACTTTGTGACACTAAAATCCATTTTATACTTTAATACTTTTTTATACTAAAGTCCATTTTATACTTTCAGCGTGTGAAGAATGGCATCTTTGACCTTGCATGATTTTGTAACATCCTGTATCGGTAATTTGGAAAATACTGGCTTACTGAGCTATGTAGTCAGGCCTTCAAAGGTTTGGACACATTTCTTTTAACAGAATCAAAAGCTCACATGTATTGATATCAACAGCTGATCTCATTGGAAAAGTCTCACGGTGGTGGACACATTTTTCCAAATTAGTAGTTTAACGAGAATAGTTGTGACTCGCAGTATCCCTGAAAGTCTTGGGGACCAGCAGGATTTGCAGACCATGCTCTGAGAACTGGTGGGGGTGATGAAAAGAGCCTGAACAGTTGGATTCAGTTCTTCTGCTCACTGCTGCGTGACCCCAGGCAGATTACCCCCGGGTAATCAATGTCTCTGAAGTTGGTTGTGGTGGTGTTTTTTTCTAGGATTTACATACTTTAAGCAGGAAAGGTGAAAAATGATTAATGAATTTAAAATATGTAAATCTCTCTCTTACTAATGCAGCTATATTTCATGTTTTATAATGGTCATGTGCATTTGAACTCTAGGCTCACGTGTGTGTGTGCGTGCACGCATGTGTGGGAGAGAAGGAGGGAGCGAATGTATGTTCATATTTAAAAACTTGGTTGCTAGTCTCTATAATAATATACTTGTTTAACCTAGTTCTTCTTTTAAATGGGAAGAAAGAAAAAACGGTGATTCAGTAAAAATCTTGTTTTGTTTTAAGATTGTATTTATTTATTTCTGAGAGAGAGCAAGCATGAGTGGAGGGGAGGAGCTGGGGGAGAGGGGCAAGCAGAGACGCCATTCAGTGGGGAGCCTGATGCAGGGCTCGATCCAGGACCCCGACATCATGACCTGAGCCAAAGTCAGAAACTTAACTGACTAAGCCACCCAGGTGCCCCAAGAACCTGGTCTTAAGAAACCTGTATATTGGATTTGTGCTGCTTTGGTGCTGCTGTTTCAAGGGGGTGAGTGGAGTGTGGTCATAGTAGATGTCCCAGAAATTTCACCATCGTGTAACTAGTGGTTTTTATCTTGCTAAAACCCTCTTCAGTTTGCAGTGTGCTGATAGCAGGGTTTATCTTCCAGTTTAGCTACATCTTGGTAGTTTCGAAACATCTTTATTTCCTTAAAATATATGAGCTGCTTACATTTTTAATTAATGGGAAACTGAATTGCGTTTAATGAGACTGTGTTTTATCTACATTGTGGCCTGAAGAGCGATATGGGGCAGGGTTTCTGGGGTTTTCCCTGTCTTCCCCTCCTAGCTGTAGGGAGAGAGCCATCCGTAAGACCAAGCAAACAAGACCAACCCAACTTAAGTCCTTTCTACTCTCTGCTCTCACTAGCTCATTGTCTAACCAGGAACGAGTCATTTACCTTATCTGGACCTCCGCTCTCTCATCCTCTACTGAGGAAGTTTGGTGATGGTTCTCTCTCCTCTGGTCCCTTCCGTCCTGACAGTCTGTGAAGCTGGTGACATAGGAACACAGAGGCACAGCTTAGCGGTGGTTCGCTGGTCAGTCCCAGGTGACCTGTAGCCCTCCCTGGACTTGTGTGTTTCTCCAAACAAGAGTATGATGTTCTTGTCACTCACTGAAGTCTATCCCTGGAAGTTTCTGTTTCTCCTCCTCTTTGGCCTTTCTTCTTTTGATGGCGTCATCTCGTTGAGTAGGACCTACAGTCTGATGAGACATTATTTACATTTTTCCTTTTGTCCCCATCTCACTGCTGGTTTACAAGAACCTTGAGGGCTTTCGTAGACGCAGATCTGACATTTCTGGTTCAGAGGAGACTTTTTGAGCATTGGCTGAGGAGAGACTGACAGATCCTTTTTTTTTTTTTTTTCTTTTTTTACATGGAACATTTCTCAAATTTGCGTATCATCCTAGCACAGGGGCCCTGCTAATCTCTGCATCTTTCCAATTTTAGTATATGTGCTGCTGCAGCGAGCACAAGACTGACAGATCTTACCTCCATTCCCGCTCCTGTCCTGATGGATGGCCTCTTCCAAAAGGTTTATGAAACTTGGCGAATTCAAGGAAGTTGAGTGCCTGGAACATGAGGCAGCCGGATTGATTATTTAGCCTGCAAATGCACCATCCGAAAAACTAGTCCAGCCAGCAAGAATAAGTCCCGGAGACCTTGGAAGCTTTCATGCAATCCAAAATTTATAAACAGCTCAAATGGAAGGAAAAGAGGCACAAAACTGTTTCTATGCCTTGCCACCTATGAAAAGTAAAAGCCTTAGATTTTCTCGACCTTTTCCTTCTCCTTTTGCGAAGTGGCCTCTTTGAGATAGAGTCTAACTTGATTGGGCTGTCAGTGACCTTTGGCCCGGATACATATGGAGCCTAATGTTTGCTTCTTGTGACATACCTGCACTCTAATAGGAAGGTGTGGGATGGTTCTGGAGCTGTAAATGTGAGTGATGATTGATTGACTTATTTTCTCACCATTTTCCATCCTGTTTCTTCAGAGAAGAGCCAAACTACCATTTAGGCTGGGCACACGTGGGCTGCCTAAAATAACCAGGAATCTTTCTATCTTGGGTCAGAGTACCGTGGCAGCCGTGACTATAGGGTTGACTGACTATTTGGTCAGCTTATTCCTAGCTTTGTTTCAGAAAACGAAGAGTTGGGAGGAGCAAGGTGTTTGAAGATGTTTTTTGAGGGGGGAAAAAAAATAAAGTAAAATATTAGCCTTGGGGGAAGGAGGCAAAAAGTCAGGATTATTTATAGTATTTGTTACAAGGGCCTGTGGTTCTTTTCCTTCTTTCGAACTGTTTTTCTGGTTTACTCCTTGCTCTGTTCCCACCATCACCAGGTCGTTTTGTACATGGGGCATCTAAAACCCCAGCCTGAGCCCGAGTTCCCGCTCTGGGGTCATGCCCCTGGCTTCCCATCCTGTTCCCCCCAAATCCACAACTTTCCTCGTGTCCCTTGCCTGCCTGAGAGCCATAATGGCCTCATGGGGACTGCTGTATGCAGACAGAACTCTGCTTGCTTTCTGAGATGTCCACAATTCATTTGGGCAACTTGCTTTCCCTCTCTTACCCAGTCACCCTTCACCCCAGTCAGGCATAGCCTTCTCCCTACCCCCCTCCTCTTGCCTCCAGGTGGTCCTGCCTCAACCTTGGCTCTGACACCAGCCTAGAACAGACCCGACTATCCATGTCTTGCTCATCTTCCCAACCTCCCTTTTTTCATTCTCTGCGACCACTAGTTCCCGTTCACTTTGCCCAATTCTTTCAGCCGTTGTGGTTCCCCCCGTGTTCCACCAGCCCCCCACATTGCCAGTTAGCAGTGCACGCTTATTTGGGTGCGTGCTTTGCAGAGCAGTGTAGCACTCCTGGGGAGGATCCAGCGGCAGGGAGGAAAGCTAGCTACATCCGTGAAGTAGCTACGGTTCCCTGCTCATGAAGTACATGGCAGGCGCCATCCCTTTATGTGCCTAACCTCTAATCTTCACAAGCACCCTGAGAGGTAAGTGGCTTCTTCTGTCCCCACCACCACTTTTTTTTTTTTTTTTTTTTTTTTTTTTTTTAATAAAAGATAACTGAAGCTTGTGGCCGTTCTGATGTCCCTAGTGGAATAGCTAGGATTCAAGAGGAGGTCTGGCTTCCACCAAAGCCTTGTCTTTATGACCTGCTGTGGAAATGGTTTTTCCCTTAAAGGAATATTTACAATCAAATAGCGAAGACAAGTACACGACTGTCGCTTTCCTGCCTCTCTCCCTTACTAAACCGCAAGTTACTTACTCTGGACCAAGGGGCAGAAATTTGCATTTCATTTCAGCTGTTTGATCTTGGGATGGGTTTGGACACAGCTGAAATAAAAAGAATAAATCCAGCAGCTGAATCACACTGAGCAGAGTAGAAAGGGGACAGGTAGTAGATGGGGAAGCTGGTGGAAAACTATACTAATGACCAACAAGAGGCTTGAAATCAGTGGTGACAGAATAGGGGAAATGGTAGAGTCGAGGCAGGGTTTACAGATGTTGGCGTGTGAGTTACGTGCAGGAGAAGAAGGGTTAAAAAAAAAAAGAAGACTGTTTTGTGCACCTGAGAGATTGGTGTTGCCATTAACCAGAGTGGGGAAGCGTGAAGGAGGGAGGCTGCAGGGGAAATTAGTTCCATTTGCCACGTGGAGTTTAGGCAGCGGTCTATCAAGAGACACGTCCGCCAAGAAGCTACAAGTGTGCTCCTGGTGCCAAACTGAACTGAGTCCCCCATGTTAGTGTCCTGGCTGGAGGGAGAACAGGAGCCCTGTGTTCACAAAACCTCAGAGTGGAAAGCACTTCGCAGTCCGTCTGCTGACGTACCGTTTAACAAAATGGCGCGCCCACACAATGGAATATTATCCTGCCATTAACAGGAATGAGACACACCACCACAGGATGGTCCTTGGAGAACTCATGCTGAGTGAAGAAGCCAGTTATGGAATACCACAGATTGTATGATTCATTTACATGGAATGTCTAAAATAGGTGATTCCATAGAAACAGATTACTGGTTGCCAGAAGCTGGGAGATGGGAGAATACGAATGAGTATGGAAGGATCACAATGTTCTGGAATTCGATGATGGTGACAATACAACCTTGGAAATACACAAAGAACCATTGAATGGTTCACTTAAAAAGGGTGAATTCTATGGTATGTGAATTATATCTTTAAAAAAAAAAAGGAAGGAAAAAAGTACCTCAGAGATCGCCTACTTTGTTCCCCTACTGAGTGATTCAAGGCTTTCATCTGTTCCCTACTTACATTCCTTAAACATGCTCAGCGGCTCCTGCCACAGAGAACTCACTCTCCGTATACCTCATAGGGTTGTGCTGATGAAAAAGAAGGAAGAAATGTGAAGTATGTAGTACCTAGCACATAGTCCACACTTGATCAATGGCAATCCTTTTTTTCTTACTTCTTGCCTGTCCTTTACAACACAAAATCCTAGCAAGAACTCAATAAGAACATACATGTATTCGGTCATCCGATTGCCTGAAAAGCCTGTAGCACCAAGTTGAAGGAATGACCTTGTTGGAATAATCTGTGAAAACATAAGGTTGGTTAGTGGTCTTGTTTTTTAAGACTCTCAATGGGGATGGGGCGCCTGGGTGGCTCAGTGGGTTAAAGCCTCTGCCTTCGGCTCAGGTCATGGTCTCAGGGTTCTGGGATCGAGCCCCGCATCGGGCTCTCTGCTCAGTGGGGAACCTGCTTCCTCCTCTCTATCTGCCTGCCTCTCTGACTACTTATAATCTCTGTCTATCAAATAAATAAATAAAATCTTAAAAAAAAAAAAAAGACTTTCAATGGGATCTACTGACACTTTGACAGCCGATGAGGTCAGCTGGCTAGCAAGCTTATTTTCCCCTTCATGAGGCACGCACCCACTGTGGCCAAACATCTGAGGCGCTGTTGGACGGGGACAACGGTGTGACCTCTCATTAAGATGTGAGGGGAGCTCTGTATTTAGTTTCAACGTTTCACCCCCTGACCCAAAATGCCAATGATATTAAGAGTAAGATCAGTGTTTATTGGAAACAAGGCAGCTGACCCAAACCTTCTCAATAGCCCTCTGCTTTTTGGTAACTAAAATAGAGAAAGAAACCTAATTTGTAAAGGGAGTGAAAGTAATGAGTTGCTTCCTAGATTCTTACCCTGATCTCAGACTTTTTCTCCTGGTTTTGGCTTAGGTCAGGCAAATATGATGAAATGATAAGGCACAAAAATCCTAGGCAAGAGACAGTTTATTTAGGTTCAATCATCTAGAAGATTGGGACACCTTTTACAAGCCATTTGTTATATGACATTAGCCCAGTGCAGCCCTCGTGGTAGCTGATGTCTGGGTAATCTCTTGGATTGCTTCATAAAACACTGTAATAAACCCAACAGGAGAAGCCCTCAACAGCTTTGCACCAAGGGGGCATCCCTCCTCCCACCTCTCGTTCCTTCTGCTTCCTACTCCCCAGCCCCTCACCCACTCACGATGCTGGGCAGCTGGAACCACGGAACACCAGGGTTCCTTTCAGAGGAACAGAACAACCAAAACATCCCCACCTGCTTTTTTAACTGGCCAGTTGGTTTCCTGATTTCAGTAGTGTGAAGCGTTTTTCCTAATCAATGTGTTAACCTCCCCCATATTTATTCAACTAGGTTGAATATACTCTATTAAATGGAACTCTGCGGATGGGAAAATAAATCTGAATTTCGCTTCTCTGGAGACATCATAGTATTTCTTATTATCTGAGGTTAGTGTTTTGCTAGGATATTAATGAGCTGTTTGCCTGCTGGGGAAGTCATTGCTTCTTCCTTCCTTCGATCGCCAAACAAACGATTTTGAATGAACTTGGAAACCAAGCTTAATTTCTTGATTCCTCCTCTGAATCTCGTTTGAATCTTGTTCACTGTTCCTTGCCGCTGTAGGTCATTTGGTGCTCCTATATGTCCATTTCCTCTGACCCTTGCCACTGATAATAGGATTAAAGCCTCCACTCTGTTGCTTTTCATTTACTTCAAATTATTGGTGATTATGTGTGCTGTATTTTCTTTCTTTAGACCCAAGGTATAATTAGGGAAGAGAGCTGGACAAAAGAGTATTTTTTTTCTGTCGCTCACCATGGTGTTGGGTGGAAAATGTCCAGTTCTCCGGATAAGATCCCAGCCGGTCCATGTCTTTTGTGACAGTTGGGGGAGGGACTTAGCTACGTAAATCCAGGCGTGTGGTGGTAGTTTTTTTGGTCTTATTTTGTGTTTAATGAGATTCTTCAGATATTGTTACTTCGAAGTACTGTTTCTATTTTATCTAACACTCATTAAGTGTCACCCACGTGCTCATTTGCACACGAAGCATTGAGAATCTAGAATGCTTGCGGGTTTAATTTCAACGCTGGTGACTAAAAAAATATGTCTAATGGACAGTGTATGTCATCCTAGGGTATGTTTTCCAAATATTTTCTATAAAATTAGTACATATTAGACCCTGCCCCTGGGAAAGATATCTATAAAACAAGGCACACTGGAACATACTTTAAAAGTCAGATTGATCTAAAAATGAGATTTAATTTTTGCTCTTGTTTTGAGTGATTGGTTGAATTTTCTAGCTATTTTGGGTTTGGGTCTTACCAGTGTTTTCCATTCTATAAAGAACGTTTTGGTCTTTGCATTTGGCCCAAGGCAAAATGGGTGGCTTGGCTCAGTTACAAAGAGCAGAAGTGTGGACTACAGATCACTTAATCAAGAGGTGACATAGCTTTGTTCCATTAAACATTTTGTTCCTCAGGTTCTATATGTATTACATTGTTGTGGGGGGAAGGCACCGGGCTGGCTCAATCTGTAGAGCGAGCAACTCTTGATCACAGTGTCGTGAGTTCAAGCCCCACATTGGGCATGGACCATACGTAACATAAAAATGAATGTGTAAAGGAAGAAAGGAAGGAAGGAATGTATAAAAATAGATAGGTATTACATCAGGATGGCAGAGTAGTTATTAAGATAGAACTGTAGTGGAAGGGGAGTTTTCTGGCTTAAAAATCAGAAGATACACAGGTTCTCTGCTCATCGGGGAGCCTGCTTCCTCCTCTCTCTCTGCCTGCCTCTCTGCCTACTTGTGATCTCTGTCTGCCAAATAAATAAATAAAACCTTAAAAAAAAATCAGAAGATACAACTTGAAGGCTCATTGTTGACTATGACTTGGGTGATGTTCCCATCTTTGAAAGGGGGCTAACACCACAAGTCACAGGGCTATGATGAGAAACACGCATCTCTGATGGCAGCAGCAGCGAGAGCACATTCTAAACTGTGAACTGGGGTGCAAATGTCACTTGTCAGAGTGACAGGGAGATGGCCCAGGGACCTACATCATAACAGAATTGAAAGGTACGTATCAGGGCGCCTGGGCAGCTCAGTGGGTTAAGCCTCTCCTTTTGGCTCACGTCATGATCCCAGGGTCCTAGGATCAAGCCCCACATTGGGCTCTCTGCTCTGCAGGGAGCCTGCTTCCTCCTCTCTCTCTCTCTGCCTGCCTCTCTGCCTACTTGTGATCTCTGTCTGTCAAATAAATAAATAAAAATCTTAAAAAAAAAAAAAAAGGTATGTATCTTGAGAAGTCTTTCTATGTGAAACCTCTATGTTTGGTTTTTCATGAGTGGGGTGCAGGGGCAGCGATGGGAGCTGGGGACTGGAGTTAAGGGGGTGGACTCCCACAGAAGGGCCTCCCCCTGCCTCACCAGAAGGAGAGAGGGGTCTTCCGGAGGGCCCGGACCACATCTCCTCACACCTGCCTCCCCAGCACCTAGGACAGCGCCTGGCAACAAGCAGGCAGTGAGCAGAACATTCAGGAAACCCCGCTGAGGACTGGAAACACCCCAGCAGTAACCCTGTTATGAGACAACCTTTCTCTCCTCTGCCCCCATCGACTTTTTCATCCAGCTATACTGTAAAGCAGGTCCTGTAAGAGCATGAGAAAACACAAACCTTGTCTCTGGGGGTTAGGAGAGAGAAGACCTACATTCTACTCCGGTTAGTAAATGTCTAAGTATTTATGTATATTTATGTATAGGTATTTTTGCCTGGGTCTGCTTTTGCCTTTTTTTTTTTTTTTCAGTTTAACTTCTCTATTTCTCTTTCCCCGCCAAATTTTGAAGTCAACCTTATCACCTCCACCGGCTCCCTAATTAGCATTTGAAAAGCAGCGCACTCCATCAGACTGTGGTCGGGGGCAGGGCAGGATAACTTGGAGTCGATTTGTATTCTAAAGAACAGGGTATTACTGTGCAGGGCTGAGCTTTGCCCAAGTGCTTAATGCTTGAAAATGCATGAAGAAAACCATCCTTCCTCTAGCAGGTGGTACAGTCTGATTCCAAGGCATAAAATCTGTAGATATATTGAGATACATCTTCATTTTTCTCCACTCACTGTTTTCCTTCCTGAACGTGTATGCATGTGTGCACATTATAAGTCATTTAAAAAACAAGCACGATGTTCATCTATTCAAACTGGTCTTATTTGGGAACTCTCGTCCTGTCTTGTAAATAGATTTCCTTCTTTAACAAGGCCATTAATGCTATTTACCTAGTAACACTTGAGTGTATCAATCATATTAATTTCGTCAATAGAGCATTTAAGTGATTATCACATTTTCTAATATTAAGTATCTTCACTGCATTTAAGAAAAAGTGCCCATGCATCTAAAGAGAAAAGCCCAAACACATAAGGCATGTGTTTACTTTCAACAATAGGAGTTACATTTCTCCAAAGATTGACTTTTTTTTTTTTTTTTTTGCCTCGGGCCGAAGAGACAGACTGAGAACCCAAGAATTTAGCGATGGAAGGTACCTCATTCAACCTCCTAATCCAATGCTGGAATCCCTTTTCTGGCAGTCCTGGCAGATGGCCATCCATCTGCTTGTATACTTCCAGTGTCGGGGAGCTCATTATCTCCTGAGGCAACTCATAAATTCTTTCTTATTTGAGCTAAAATCGGCCTGTAACTTCTACCCACCGGTCTTGGTTGTGAAGCAAATAGGAAAGATCCTCAGTGTTTGAAAACAGCTACCACATCTTCCTTTAGTCTTTTTAAAATTAAGAAAACTGGATGCTTCTAAATTAAGACTCTCACCTGGAATCTGGAAGAGTCAGGACGTAAACAACCGAGTGTTAAACCATGCAGTACCCGGTACAAAACTTGGGCTACAAAGCCGCTAGCGGGTAAACATCTCTTCTATCTTCAAGCCTGGCCATAGCCCACTGCGCAGTACAGTTCTGGAACATAACTCTTCCCTCATTTAGCTAGGAGTAGTAAGAAATCTGTCCTGGGCGAATAGCAATCCTACTATCTTATTCTTTTTACTATTCTGAATTCCTTCAGAGGGCACAAGCTCCTAAAAATTGCTGTGAGATAAAACGTAAAGGTTTTCCTTTAGAAGGGAAAATTAAATGCACCAGAACATAAATTTTTGAAAGTAGGAACTATGTCCAGTTTTTCTTTCTTTCCCCCTTAGTGCCTAATATCATTCCTGGCAGATGGAAGCTGCCTGCTGATTTATGGTTTTATTGAGCTGAAAAAGCGAACCAGCCAACATTATGTTGAAATATACATGTATTTGGGAATGCACACTAACATCCATCTATCTATCTACCTATCTATCTGTAGAGAGACATATATACACAAGCATATGCACACACATCTTTTTTTTTTTTTTTTTTTTTTTTTTACCTTTACACTATCCTGGGGTCGTTTCATAGTAATTCATGGTAAGACTTAAAGCCACAATGCAGGCAAAGCTGTTCTCTGGATAAGCTGAAAACCCCAGCCACCCGGGATGATGTGAAAAGTGGCATCTTATTTACTTATTTTGGCATCTTATATATTTCTTAAAGATTTTTTTTTTTTTTTAGATTTTACTTATTTATTTGACAGACAGAGATCACAAGTAGGCAGAGAAGCAGGCGGGAAGTGGGGGAAGCAAGCTCCCTGCTGAGCAGGGAGCCCGACATGTGGGGCTCTATCCTAGGACCCTGAGATCATGACCTGAGCTGAAGGCAGATGCTTTATCCCACTAAACCACACAGACGCCCTTTTTAAAAAGATTTTATTTCTTTATTTGAGAGAGAAAGAGAGAGAGGCAGGGGGCAGAGGAAGAGGGAGAGAGAGAGAATCCCAAGTAGATTACCCATTGAGCACAGAGCGTGATGCAGGGCTTGATCCCCGGACTCTGAGGTCAAGCCCCAGACTGTCACCAAGAGTCAGACACCCAAACGACAAGACCACCCTGGGCCCCCCTTGGCATCTTATTCTTGCATCCCGAGGTGGTTGCACTGTGAACGCAGACCCTCTCCTGTGTCCTCTCACTGCTAAAGCAATCAGGCTTTGCTCCCAGATACAACAGGCACCCCCCCAACCCCCACCTTCCTTGTCTTCCCTCCCTCTTCCTCCCTCTCCACTGTAGAGCTTCTCCAGTCACTCTTGTTCTTGGAGCTCGAGAAGGACAACAGTGAAAGGGTGAGAAAACGTACAACTTCTTTCATCGTTTGCTTTTAGCCCTTCATCCAGTTTGACTTAAGTGGGCTTATCCCCTTCTCGCAGAGGTCTGTGCCCAGTCGTCCTCCACGCGGGACTCGCCCTAAGCCACAGGTGCCTGCTGCTGGCCTCCACCCCACCCAGCCTGCCGCCGCTACCGTGACCACGCGACGGAGTCCACTGTATGGGAAAGATGGCACAGAGAATACCTGATATCAGAGTGTGCCAGAACTGTGACAAGAGATGACATTTTTTTATGTGACTGAACCCCAAGAGGCCAAGCCCTGGATTTGTCTTATTTCCTATTTCGTCTCCAGGGCCTGACACATAATAGGCACCAAAGATTTCTAGAAGAAGAACAAATTGCCATGATGGCTTATCTCCTCTGCGCAGAAGTAAATGGAAACTGAGACACGGGGTGGAGACGACTTAGGTTCTCAGGTTGGGAGCAGAGCAGGCCTACAGGAGGAGAGGCCAGGGTATTCCGATCAAGGAGGATCCCCGTTTTCACTGTAATTTCCGTGTGAGCAGAATCCTGTATGCCTAGACTAATGAAATGGAGAGAAGAGAGGTTGGGGGAAGGAGCTGCATCAGAGCAGGGTCAGGCTACGGCCATACCACCCTGAACACGCCCCATCTCGTCTGATCTCGGAAGCTAAGCAGGGTCAGGCCTGGTTAGTACTGGGATGGCAGAACACAGTCGTCAAGGGGAGATGGGGCTTTTTCACCATAGACATAGTCTTTACAGTCAGCGAGGCTGAGTGACGTGCCGCCGTGGGGCCTGGGGACTGTGTACATCGACACCCACAGGCGCACATATCTGCTCTGGGCCGACACTCAGTCACAATGTCATTAAGCAAAACCATGGCTTAGCGTCTCTTCTAAGGCAAGAGAAGAAAGAAAAAAAATCAAAGTAAAATCAAAGAACGATTCTCTTTCTCATTTCAGTTCTGCTTCTCAGCTGGTCCTGTTAGACATTCTCCTTTAGGAGGGAACCGTGTATCCCCCAGACAGGCGGCAAGAAGGACAGAGAATTATGTCGTTTAATCTGGAGTAGAGTGCGGTCCTCCAGCGGGGCTGCTGCGTTTGACCCCGTGGGGCGGTGAGGACGCTCGGCCAGCCCTGAAGTTGAACCCTACGTTCAGCTTAGGTCTGTAAAGGCTGCAAGCTTAGCGGGGACCAGTGGTTTACAGTGCCCGTCAGGAAGTCTCATCTGGCTCACGGAGACCAGCGACAGAAGCAAACTCGATTTGCCAGAACAGCAGACCTCACTAACCCCTACTTCATGCTGGTTCATTCATTCAGCACATTTACTGGGCACCTACAATCCCAGGCATTCTGTTGTTAATATAGATTTTTTTTTCAAGTCTGTATTCTCATTACGAGCTTGGGATTAACCTTCAAAAGGATCTTTAGAAAAGAGGTGGTAGGTAAATTTAAGAACAACTGTTCTGCTCTGTGGGTATACCTGAGGAAAATACAAAGAAGGAAGAAGCTAAAAATAAATCCAGGGGAACAAGTCCGTAGTCTTTAAGCGCACGCAGACACGAATCGAGTAAGTAACGATTAGCTCTAATAAGTGCAAGAGAATTCTAGAGAGGGGGGCAGCTTCTTGTAGGAGGAGATTCCTAAACTGAGTTTTGGGTGCATGTGTGTGTGCGTGCGTGTACACATCTGTGTGTGTGTGTGGGTGTGTGCAGAGGGGTGTGGTTTAGGGACCTTCCGGGCCGAAATCAATGTTAACATTCACAGAATGCTCACAGAAGCATAAAACAGGAGGACCAGGGAACTAACTGTGGGCAGCTTGGCACTGATGGAGCAGGAGGTGGGCAGTGGTGCGCGATGCGTGGGCTGACACGCTGTGCCGAGGTGTGTTGGACTCAGTTTTACTTTATAGGCCACATGGGGTCATGAAACGGTTTTAAGTGGAGATGCTAAGCAGTCATGTTCGTTTTAGATCCCTCACTTGGGCAGCCATTTGTGGGGTGCTAGGGGGCCGATCTGAAGGCAGGGACATCTGTTAGAGGCTGCAGCTAAGAAGTGGTGACAGGGGGACACCTGGGTGGCTCAGCTGGTTGGGTGGCTGCCTTCGGCTCAGGTCATGATCCCAGCGTCCTGGGATCAAGTCCCACATCGGGCTCCCTGCTCAGCGGGGAGCCTGCTTCTCCCTCTGCCTCTGCCTACCACTCTGTCTGCTTGTGCTCACTCTCGCTCCTCTCTCTCTCTGACAAATAAGTAAATAAAATCTTTAAAAAACAAAACAAAACAAAAAAAAAAAAAAAAAAAAAGAAGTGGTGACAGGGGGATGGCATGACCCCCGAGGTCAAGCATGCAAAAGTCACGTGGTCACTGGAGGCCTCAGTTGGCCCTACCGATGCAGTGGGCTCGCTAGGCACTTGTGATGAGCCTTCACAGGGACCTTTGGAAAAGATGGTCAGTAAAGTTAAGATCACGTGTTCTTTGCTGACAAAGGAGGAAGAAGCTATCAATAAACGTGGGAAAACAGACTCCTTCCTGTGCACTCCAGCCCCCAAAGAACTCAGATCCACAAGACTCCCTCATGGTGCGCAGGCACTGCTGAACCCTGGCTGGGACAGATGTTTCAGTTGAGGAGTTCGGGGGGGGGGGAGCCCCATTTCCCAGCTCCTCGGGAATCCCCCAAATGGTCTGGACTGACCTCCGCAGCCCATCCCCAACCCCAGCTGAGCTGGGGAACTTAGCCTGTCTGGAATCAAGTTCTGAGGGACAAGTGGCACTGACATTCAGGAAAAAAGAATGCGGAGAGCAGTGAGTACTCCAGACCGCTCATCAGCTGAGAGCAGAAGAAGGGAGGTTGTTGTCCCTTCACAAACCCCAGCATGGGGCTGCCGGTGGGCTTTTCTGGCCCTGCCACCCACCCCCTGACTTGTAGAGGGACCCTTGCTTCTAGGGTTAGAGCCCTGAGGGGCAAGACAGACTCATCCTTGCAGGAAAGGGAGAAACGGGGGCTACCTCAGACCCATCAGCAATGTGTCTGACCTTGTCCAAAGCTCCTTCCCGCCTCCTTGGTTAATAGGATGAGCTCACCAGGCAAAAGAATAAGATGAAGAGTTTCACTCAGTATTTTTTCTCCCAAGCCCTTAAGCTTCTATGGTCTTACTGATCTTACATTGTTCCTGGAAAAGGGGCCCCGGGAACCATGCTTGGAATTTCACAGTTGGAGGTCCTTCTAGAGATTATTTAGTTTGCTTTTCTTGTGTTTAGAGATGTGGAAACGGAAGCAGAGGGTCTTGAAGTCTCTTGCATCAGATCCCAGGGATCCCTCCAGTGTACTTTCTGCTGGGCTCAGGGCAGTCCTTCTGCCCATTTGGCAAATGACACCCAGACTGAGGGACTAGAGCTGGAATTAGAACTTCCTTCTGTGTAGCCTGTTCACCCCTGTGGCCTGCTTTGCCAGCTTCCTCCTCTGCGGAAGGGGACCAGTTTCACTTTGCCAATTGATGTGAAGGTGATTGGAAAGACAGTGTGTACCTGCTGTTGTCGTGGTACACAGTTGGTGCTAAATAATGTCCTCCCTAGGGAGCATGATCCCGGCCAGCGTGGGGAGGTGGGGGATGGGAAGTTGTGAGCCACACTGCTGCCTGCAGTCTGGGTGGCAGGGAGGTGGCAAGGGCCGGCGGCCAACCCTCTGTGGGGAGTGCCATGCCAGCCAGTGTTCTGTCCCTTCAAGCCTGAGACCCAACCGCCAAGGCTGAGAACAAACTGTTCACCGAGGGTCCCATCAGGCTGTGGATGTGGGGGCTGCAGCCCCGCGGGCAGGAGGGCTCTGTGATCGGTTCGGTTGTCAGCCAAGACCAACGTGTGTGGTGGAAAAGAGGGACCGATGTTTGCGGACCTCACAGGGCCTTGGACCTCCTTCCCCAGCCTCCTCCTGGGCGCAGCTGCGCTGTAGCAAACAGAGCACCGACTGCGTGTCAGACGGCTTGGTTGCCCTCCCGGTCCTGCCTCTCGCTACCTCGCTCACTTGGGGCCCTGGGCTCTGGGCTGGACTGTGCTCCTCTCTTGGCCTTGGGGTCCTCATCCGTTATACGAGGAGATAGTTCCTCCCAAGATGTTTGTTCTCATCAAACAGCGCCCTGGAACCCAGGCGCGGGGTCTCTCTGGCTTTCTGGTACAATTCGCTTTCCCGTCCCCGCACGGAGTCTCCAGCTCCCCGTCTTCGCCGCCGCCCGGCCGCAGTCTCTGGCAACCCCGCACGCTCGTCCCCCGCGCGGTTCCCCCAAGCCCCACAAGGGGGCGCCCTTTGCCCGCCGAAGCCGGCCGGGCTGTAACTCCGGGGGCCGGGACCGACTGCCCCCTCGCGCCGGGCGGTGCGGGCCGTGCCCGGGTGCCTCCCCCCCACCCGCCTCCAGGGCACTACACCGCAGCGCCCGCCTCTCGTCCCGCGGCCGTCCAGCTCCGCGCGCCCCTCGCGCCCCGGCCCCGGCCTCCCGCTCGGCCTCGGCCCCGGCCCCCCCGGGGCGGCGTCAAGTTTGCCTCCGGCCGCCCGGCCCCGCTGCCGGCCCGCTCCTCCTGCGCCTCGGCTCTGGGGCGCGCCGGACGAGGCCCCCCAGCCGGCGCCCGGGGTGTGCGGGCTGCCGGCCACCCGGCCCCGAAGGGGCGCCCCCCCGGCCGGCGTGCGCGGGCCGCCGCAGTTCCAGCGCTGGCCGCCGGGCGGCGCCCCGTGCCTCGGCCGCGCTCCTCCCGCGCTGCCCGCTCCCCGCTCGCTCGCAGCCGGACACAGACTGCCTTCAGCTGCCGGCGGATCGCGCTGGGGCCGCCGCGGCTGCTGCGGAAGCAGGGAGAACCGGAAAACAACAGCCCGGCGGCCCGGCCCCAGCTCAGCCCCCGGCGTGCGGAGCCGCCCAGGTAAGGGCAGGGCCCGCCGCGGCGCCCCCCAGCCCGCCTCTTGGGCTGCCCCCGGCGCCCCTCGCGTCCCGGCCGCGCGGGCCCCGCGCGCGCCCCCTCCCGCGCCCGTCCCCCCGACTTCTGACGTCTCTGCCTCTCCGCTCCCCCGGGGCCGCTGCCCCGCACCCTTCCCTGCCCCCCGCCCCCACCGCCTCCCCGGCGCCCTGCCTCCCTTCTCCCGCCTTCAGCCCGCCGGTCCCCTGCCCTCGGATCCCTGCGTCTCCCGGGCTCTGGACCCCATCGCTCCGCTCCCATAGTTCCTCCAGTCTCCATCCCCGTCTCTCTCCCTCCGCAGCCCTTCCCCGGGCTCGCGATCCTCCCGCGCTGGTCCTCCCCTTCCCCTGTGCAACTCCCCGCCCTGCCTCTGCCCCCTGCAGGGATGCCGGCCCCTGCCCGCAGCCGGTGCGCTCCCCCAGCCGCCGTCACCCCTGCTTCCCGCCCGGCCCCGGCTGCTCTGCCCCATCCCGGCGCAGCCCCGGAGCCCACGAGGCCCCCCTCCCTCTTTGCTCGCTGCCATCTGCCTCCGCTGCCCCCTGCCCCTGCGCTGGACTCCGGCCACCACCACACCCCCACCCTCCACGCCGGGCTCGCTTCGGGGGACCGGCGTCCTATCAGAAATGACCCTCTTTCCCTGGACTCATGAGGCTCCCACCCACCTCACCCTAGTTCACCCGAGTGGGAAGTGAGGGAGAAACTCTGGAGACCTGCATTTGGGCGTGTGATGGGGGAGGGGGCTAAGGAGGAGGGGGGGAGGGGAGCTGATTGAGATTCTCTCCGGTGAGGACTGGCAGAGCGGTGAGCTGCTCAGACCTGGCCTGGGTGGAGGGCCGGCTTGCGACAGCTGGGACAGGGGTTTCAAGGCACTGAGAGCACCTGTGTCTCTTTCCCTGGCTCCCTGGAGCTGAAGAAAGTGAGAGAGGAGGAGCCGGAGCCCGGGGAGAGTTGGCCAGTGGGCGGGGGCGGCGGCGGTGGGGGGCTGGGCCAGGGCCCTCTGGCCAGCCGGCCTGCCTGGCAGTGGTGGGGCGCTGCGGCCCGAGCTTCTCCCCCGCTGGACCTTTGGTTGCACAGCTTTTGGCATCTCTACTTTACGCTGCCATCTTCCTCCTGGTGCTGTTGTCTGGTGATGCCAGGAGGTGCCACCTCCCTGCCTCCCTCCAGTGGCTCTCCTGGGCATGTCTCCCAAGGGCCTGGGTTGTCTGGAAAGAAGAGGGGAGCTCTGGGCAAGGCCGGGGCCCCTCCAATACCAGACAGAATGGTCCTGGGGGCTGGCCCGGAGTGCGGAGCCCTGCTAGGAGCAGAGAGGTACCCTCACTTAAGCTCCCGGTGGGTCACCTGGGTGACAGTGACACTTCCAGGAGCACCTGCCAACGGCTGGCATCCCCTATGACAGAGGCTGTCTGGGTTGGCAGTGGACATCGGAGAGAGCAGTGTGGTCCTGCTTTGTCCCCCGAGTGTCTGTGCTCCTGTGATCTGGCGCGAGGGGCCTAGGGAGGTCAGCTGGGTTCCGCACCCCCCATCCACCCCCAGCCTGGGAAGGAAGCCCCAGGAACTCCACTGGGCATCGTCAGGCCGGTTGTATTTGCTGAAGCTGCAGCCCATGCCTCATCATTAATCAGGTTTATTATTTTCCTCACTGGCTGGATGTGTTCCTCAAGGTCGCGACCCTTTGGAGAGTTAATCTAATATGCACACATTACAGTGTCTGGGTTTGTTTAATTTTCCGTATTTTGTTCATTTCTTGCGGAGCGAGACTTCCATGGGGAGCTGTGGCCCGGGCTTGCCCACCAGCCTCCTGCCCGCCTGGCTGGCTCTATCCCCTAGCCCTCCTCCGGGCCTGCCACCTGAGACCAGAGGCAAGGCTGGTCCCTGGAGGTCTTGGCAGTGCCTGGTGGGGAAGGCGGGGTAGTGAGTGGAGGGGCACCGGGGAGGACATTCTGGCTTTTCTTTGTTTATTTCCCCCCCCCCCCAGGCGTCTTGATCATTGGCTGACATTTTCATCAGCACCAAAAGTTCTTCCCAGAGCCTGGGTCTGTGTCCCGGTCTGGCTTTCCAGTTTGGTTTTCCCCGAGGATGGAGAGGAACTTTGGAGGAGTGGGAGAGAAGTGGGGGCCGTCATGAGGGGATGCGGGGGGGCTCCTGGAGAGTGGGTCTGAGCCAGACCTGATGGGAGGAAGGAGAACCTGTCCTGGGCGAGGGGAGACACTGCTGGAAAAGCAGAGGAGTGGGGTGGCAGGGGCGGGTGCTGTGCGGCTGGTGGGGGGTAGGCCGTGGCAGGGAGTGTGTGGGAAGAAAGCCTCTGCCGCTACTTCTGCAGAGTACGAATCCCTTATGTGTGTGATGAACGCCGCAGTTTTCCAAATGCTTTTTAGGAGAATTACTTCATCTGATCTCTACGAGGGCCCTACAAGCATCTCATCTGCACTGTCGCCCTCTAAGGAGGGATCACTGGTTCCCCCAGGTTCTGAGATCCGGAGAGCTTAGGTGACCTGCCCAAGGCTCTGCGGCCACACAGGAGGGCTCCGGACTCCAAGCCCAGTGCTCGGGTCTTGCTACTTGTTGCTGGAGAAGGTCTCTGCTGCTCGGCCCTCCCTCTCCCTGTCCCGAGCTTCATTTCACCTTCACCTTCTCTAGGGTCAGCGCCACACTTTCCCCTCCCCGTGGGGGCTGGCTGGTGGTCCCCACTGCCTTCCCCACCAAGGTCTTGAATCTGGCTAATTCTTGGCTCTGCATTCTCAGCCCTAGACTGGGGGCTTCTGCACATGGCGGGGGTGTGGGGGAGGCATGAGGGAGGAGGATGTCCCGCCGGCCCCGTGCTTCCTCTTAACTGCCTCCCACAGAGAGTTCCAGGTTATTCCAGACACTGGTCTGGAAACCGCAGACCCCTAGGCTCTGTCTTCCTCCTCTGTCTCCCCCACCCAACTCCTGGGCGCCTTATCCCTTTGGTGTTCAGTTCTTTCCAGCGCTTTTGCTACCTGGCCTGACCTTTCCTTTAGTACTGCTACTGCCCCATGCTGGACTCAGCCCCTGGGTGATGGGGACACAGGCTCCTCCGTGGGTGGCCTGTGGGCTCTATGTCCAGGCACCCTGCTGCCACACCTGCTTTCCCAGAAAGATGGCATTTGTAATGCGTTGTGACCAGGTCTCAGGAGCCTCAGGGCTGTCTCCCCCCCACACCCCGCAACTCCTGGACTCGGTTCCGTGGGGGTAGCTGGAGTTTACGGGCCTCCTCCTGTGGCCATGCTTTAGGCCTCTGGACCTGATCCCCCTCTCTGCCCCACCTGCCCTCGCCCCAGGCTAAGGGACGGGCAGATCCGGCTTCCTGTCTTCTTGTCACTCTCTGGGTGACTTTGAACAAACTGCTTAACCTCTCTCAGCCTCATTTGTCTCACCTGTAAAATGGGGACCATCTCCCCTGCCCGAGAGGCTAGTTGTCAGCATGGCTCTGTTTGTGTGGGCACGTGATCTGTCAATGGGAAGGCCACATGGAGGGCTCCTGTCACCCTGCCTCCTTGGGGTGATCTGTTGGTCTCCCTGCCCAGAAGGCAGGTCCCTTGAGGAGCAAGGCCTTTGCCTGGTGCCTGAAGTTTGTCCTTCCGTGCCCCGGTTTTCCGCACCCGTGCACCGGCCCCTGCTTATAGAGGGAGTGGAAGAAATAGTTGTTGCTTGATGATAACATTTGGTTACATAAAATAGGGTATGCCTTACACTGAACAAACCCAACACGAAAAAGCAATTTATGCCACGGTAGCAGGCCAAGGTAAATCGTGGGAAGGAAGGAGGGAATCGGTTTAGCACCGCACACGCCGCTCATTGCACAGTCACCCCAGCTCCATGTTTACGGATGAGGAAAGGGGGCCTACAGGGAGCCCTTCTGAGCCCCGCCATGGTCCGGGGAGCACTCCAGAACCCCCCCTTCCTTCCCTCATACGTGGGCTTAAAAATGGGAGGGAGAAGCCTCCTTATGGAAAGATCTGATACAGGTTTTCTTGGAACAACTCAACACCTCAGTCATTTACATAAGCAGCGTTTGGGTCTTTGGGGGGTCCTCAGTGAGGCAGGGCTTAGCGAAGCAGGTTAAGGATTTGGGGGGCAGCACAGGAGGATGCCCCCTGGATGGGACTAGGAGGGGTGCGGTGGATGTGCTCAGGCTGCCGTGGATGCTGGCGGTCTGATGGGGCTGGAGGTCAGTGAGGACGGGGAAGGACTTAGCCGGTGAGGAGGGCTGCCTGGGCGGAGTGGGGGGGACAGGGGTGGCCTGAGGGGTGGGTGATGTGTGGGGACAGACTGAGGGGTCCTGTCTTCGGGGAGTCAGGGTGGCAGGCATAGGGTAGAGCTAACAATTCAAGAGGACCTTGAAAGCCAAAGAGAAGAGGTTCACTGGCTGCCTGGGGCTTGGGGGGTGTGGAGCCTCCTGGGCAGGCCGATGAGTGAGGGCTCAGAGAGGGCTTGAGGGCTGGGGGCACTGGCAGCAGGGGAGGGGTGCATTTGAGTGGCATTTCCAAGGAACAGCAGAACGTGAGGACAGATTGGAAATAGCAGACGAGGCAGCAGAAAGTGTCGCCGAGAACTTAGAGATTTGGAGCCCTGGAGGCTCCCCAGGATGGTAATGCCACTTTAGAAACGGGGAAGCCAGAAGGGGAAGCAGGCCTGAGGGAAAGCCGAGGAGTGTGTTCCCAGAAGTGCTGGGAGGCAGGTGTGGGCCCGGGAGCATTTGGGGAGGGAGCCTGGGTGGCCCGTGGACTCCTGCTAGAAGTTGCTCCCCGGTCTGTTGCCTCCAGGGGCCCCCTGGGCTGAGCTTCCCTCCAGACACGTTCACAGGGGTGTCCCCAGTGCCATGCCCTGGGCAGGTGCTAAATAAATATTTGTCTTATTAAAATGGCCCCAAGTCATGTTTAACAAATGTTTGTTACTGAAATTCCTGGTGGAACATGGTGGGTGAGGAGGGGACTGGAAGACTGCGGGGGACCTCCGGCGTCCGGGAATGGGGTGTCTTGGGGCTCCCCCCGCCATCAGAATCCAGGCTACTTCTTGCTGCCTCAGTTTATTCTTTGTGACCTCTGTCATCTCAGGCATATGACACACTCGATCTCAGGGACAGAGTCTCGGGCAGGCTCCCTGGCAAAGGGAGGGGGTGCGGGGGGGCGGGCACGACCCCCACGACAGGGCACCACAGCGGCGGCCTGGGAGAGGGACTGTGGAGTAAACATATGTTTAGAATTAGAGTTTAAGGGCCGGAGTTAAAGAAGAGGATTTAATAGAATGAGAAATCAATAGCCCAGAGGAGGTTAAGATGTGTAAGTGAGAGCCTGGCTACAAGGTGCACTTAATAAAAAAGAAAATTTTAAGAAGAGCGGAGGACGGCTCCACGCTGCGGGGCAGCTAGGGCAGTTGCTGCCATCCAGCCCGGAGGCTCCTGGGTAGGGAGACTGGGTTTCAGGAGTGTAGTTCGGCTGTCCCCTTTTGGGGGCTGCTGTCTGTCTTTCTGGGTGGCCGGGGTGCGACACTCCTGTCCCTCCCCCAGAGGCTGTGTGGGGTCGTGGTCGGCCACAGCTGGCTCAGATTGCGCAGGATTCAAGTCCCGGCTCCTGCAGCTGTCCAGCTGTGAGCTAAGGACCATAATAGTGGCCAAAGGAACCCTCAGCAGGTGACGGAGCACCCGCGAATGGTCACAGTTGTCGCTGTTACAAGTACGATTACGTTTTCATCTTCACAGAGTCTCTCCTAGCCCCGTTCGGCTCATCCGCCGCTGCGGAATGCTGTCCCTGGCGAGGCTGGTGAGACCGTGGGAACTGGGTGCGGCCCTGTGGGCCTCAATGTGGTTAAGTCACTTGGTCCAAGTTGCAAGGTGGGCAGTGGCAGAGCTGGAGTGTCAGCCCAGGGCTCCAGGCTCCCTGGCCTGTATCCCTTCTGGGGGGCTTTGTGGCCCTCCACACAGGAGTGAGAGGACAGGCAAAGAGAGACGTCTGTAACCCACGTGGTCCTATCTTGGCATCCGAACAAATTCGGGTTGGTACTGACCGGGAACACCTTAGTTCTCTAAGGCGCTTAGACCAGGAGCCCCTCATGGTCAACGAAATGGCCTGTGTGTTTGTGTCTGGGGATAAGCTCACATTGTAGGTAAATGCAGTAAATATTTGTTAAGTGGACAGATTAGTTGACAGCAACAATTCCTATGGCCATGATAATGGCGAGTATTTTTCAGATGCCTCTCCTGTACCAAACACGACACAAAGTACTTTCTATATAGTAACTTCGCTTATCCCCTTACTAACTTTAAGCTTTGGGATACGGTTTATGGTACTATGATTAGTTTAGGTTCTACTTAGCCTTCTGTTATACCCATTTCACAGGCAGGGAGGCTGAGATTCGGGGAGATGATTCATTAGCCTAAAGTCCCATAGCTGGTAAGAAGCAGAGTTGGAATTTGTACCCAGGCGGTCCAATTTAAAAAAATACATATTTTCTTGTTATTAAGTAAACTCTCTCCCCAGCACAGGGCTCAAACTCACGACCCTTAGATCAAGAGTTGGGTGTTCTACCAGCTGAGCCAGCTGGCGCCCTCACTGTCCTGTTCCTCATCTCATAGGCAGGGAGGCCAGGCACGGGGGGCGCACAGACCTTCCACACACTCTCTGGCTTGTCTTTCCTTGACCTGATTTCTTTGACCTCCCGAGAGAGCGGTCACTGGTACTACTGGGGAATCAGGGAAAGGCTTCCCTTCTCAGAGCTCCTGCGCGGGCCCTGAATCATGGGCCAGTCTCTTCCCCCACAGAGGCCATCCAGACGAGAGCCGGGGTGGAAGCTGGAATGAGGCCGACAGGAACCGCGGAGGAGACTCTCTCATGACATGCAAAGTTTGAGGATTGGTGGCACTCGGGGGACACGTGGCTCCTTGAGGTTGCAGCAGTCCTGCCCTGTCTGGACCATTCCTTCCAGTGCACCGGGGTCCAGCCGGCTGGCGTGCGAGGCTGCCTGCATCATCAGTTGGGGGGTCTCGCTGGGGTCTTGGACTCTCAGAGGCATGACGGGGTAGCTCTGGAAGAAATCTGTTGGGACACTCCTGTCACAGTGGTGCTTTTTCATCTTCCCAGCATCTTCCTTGGCCTCGTTGTGTTCATACGATCACGACAGAATGTCCCCAGCAAGGTTGGTGATGGGATAGGAATTCGGGGATGTCTTTCTGGAGGCAGCAGAGACTTTTTCCGAGCTAGAGAAGACTGGAGTGGACGTAGGGAGGGCCAGAAGGGACCCCCTGGAGTCCTTTCCTGAGGGTGGCTCTGGAGTTTCTCACCAGCTGTTTGCTGCTCCTGAGTTTCCATCAGACAATTAGCCCTTATGCTGAAGCCGCTAATGCCACTTCCTGGTGGGTATCCCATATTCAGCGCTTACAATATTCTTGATGATTTCGCCTTTGCCCCAAGG
This sequence comes from Mustela nigripes, assembly GCF_022355385.1. Classification (NCBI taxonomy): domain Eukaryota; kingdom Metazoa; phylum Chordata; class Mammalia; order Carnivora; family Mustelidae; genus Mustela; species Mustela nigripes. Next base: position 89,174,715 of record NC_081557.1, on the reverse strand, counting down.
ATCGCTCTCAGAGGTGGACAGAGCTGCTAGGTATGATCACCTCAGACTCCCAGAATTTCCATAACTAGCTGAAAACCAGTGTTTCTCTATTGAAGGCTTAGATTGGGATCCAGGAACCCTGCCCCCTGCCAGGGGCTCTTCTGAAGGTGCCTTCTGAAGGTCACCCGTGGTTCTTGCAAATAGTGGAGGCAGTGGTCCCTGGGCGCTCCTGCTCTTCCCAAGGTGGAGAATATTCCACACAATAAAGCAACGTTTGTCCAGAAATGATGATGCCTATTTTATTGCTGGGAAAAATGAAATCCAGGGAGGGCATTAAAAACCAGTCTTATCCCTGGACCGAACTTGAATGCATTCATTCAGCGTCCTACCTGACACTCTCCTCTTGTCTACACACAGAATACCCACCTAGTTATCCAGCCCCAGCTGTTACCTCTCCCCTTCCTCCTCTTCCTCCCCATCTTCTGAAAGCTGACTTTATTGAGCACCAATTACATTCTAGATGCTTTACATGTATTAAGTTGATCTACCGACAACCAACCCCAAGAGTGAACCGAGACCCAGAGAGGTCGTGTAGCTTTCTCAAGGTGACACACTAGAACATGGTAGAGCCAGGACGGAAATTTGGCTTCCCGGGCCATGTCCTTGACCACTCCCAAGGCAGCCGTGAATGAGGGAAGATGTGAGAACACCCAGCCCGCTGTCTGGCATACAGAAGGGGCTCAGGAAATGCTAGCGATTTTCTTCAAAAAATACCAGAAGATTTTTACCTTATTCCCAAGCCAAATCTCCTTCCCATGGGTCCTCATTCTGCACCCCTCCTGGGAACCCCATAAGGCACTCCTGCCCCCCTTCCTGTTCAGTCCTCGGGCTGTGAAGACACCTCATGAGCAGAAGCAAAGCCGGCATCCAGGCTCTTCCTCACTGGGTTTCTGTCCAAGACTCCCTCCCCCACACCAAATCCCTGGCTGGGAAGATGATGGGGGAGCTCAGAGAGGTCCGAAGCTAGGACTCATGTACAGGTAGTTGCCTGATCCTTGGCCACAGGGCTGTGCGGGCAGCTGCCACACATCCATCATAGGACACGTTTCCGGAGCACCTCTGGGGTTCCAGGCGCAGCCACGGGCTGGCACTGGGTGGGCGCACCCCATGGCTGGGCCCTTACACCATGCCCACACAGATCCGGAATCTGCCAGAGGCTACACTGGGTCTTGGGTCCTGGGGGTGGAGGGCTTAAGGCCTGCTCCTTTGGGCTCCTCTGAGGTCTCTGAGGCTAGATGATGCTGCAGCTACCCCCCGCCCCCCCGTGAGGGCCAGAAAGTTCAGGTGACCCAAATCTAGGAGTACAGAGTGGGCAACTAGATGGAGAAAGCTCCCCATTTATTTGAGCTAAAATAGCACCATCCCGTTCGCCTTTGAAAAGGGAGAGTCCTGCCAGAGTCCAAAGTAAATAGGCTGGAACATGCGGTCGGCAAGGTGGGGTGCAGATTGGAAGTAACAAGGCCATGGGCTCTGTAGGCAGCAGAGTCAGCTGAGAGAGCGCATGTCCCTCAGTACCGGCTGGCTGCTCTCTCTGCCCCTCTGCTCCTCTTTGGGGAGGGGGTTAGTCCTGGGGTGAGGGGGATGCTGGGGCCTGACATGCTGGGACGGAGCCAACCTCTGTCGCATGTTCCCAGGCCAGGAAGGGCTGCTGCTCTGTGTCCGTTGTCTTGTGTCAGTAAGCCCTGCCCAGGGGTTATTTGTTCCCTCTGACCTAGCAGTAACTGCCCAAACCCTCTCTGTGTCTTCTCCTCCGTGGCCTGTGCTTCTCCGAGGAGCCAGTAGGTGTCTCTGTTCAGCCTCCAGCCCCGAGCAGGGGAGGCACTGGAGCTACTCACCTAGGGGAGGGTCAGGCCACACTGATGCTGCGGGGAGGTCAGCAGAGGTCATCACATCTGTCTCTGCTGCACTGGCTCAAGGGCTGTCCGCTTCTCAGCTTTGCATTCTCAATGACTAGGACAGCCCCAGTACATAGTAGCTGCTCAATAAACATTTTGCGGCGTGGATGGCTGCGTCTGTGAGCTCCTTGTTGGCCGAGGCTGTGGATGGGGGAGCCCTCCGCTGTGCTGAGCCCTAGCTCTGGAAAGCAGGGATGGGCTGCTTTAAATCACAGATGTGGGCTGCCGAAGAGTCGGTTAGTTGTGTGGATCTCAAAAGACATTTTCTCCTCAGACCGGGGGGCGGGGGGGCGGGCGGTTAGTGTGACCTGTCATGAGGCAGAACAAGTACGAAAAGCAGCCTGGGTTCTGCCTGGACCTTGACCCTAGGTACACACTTCACACTGTCCTCAAACCCAGCTGAGCCCTGCATGAAGGGCCGGGGGGTGGGGGGACTAGACGGGGCTGTCTTAGTGAGAGCAGGGGTGGTACCCACGGGTAAGGGGCCCTGGCGTGAGATCAGAGTGGGGGTGCTGTGGCTCCTGTGAGTCGGGGGGAGGGGCCGTGGGAGCAGGGACCTCCAGACACCCTCCAGACACAGGGCCCCTGTGCACTCTGGAATTCAGGTACTTGCAAGTAGAGTCAGCGGGGCGGGAGGGCGGTGTGCAGGGAGGGGTGTGGGGAATGCAGGAAGAGGCTGCCTTTGTGTGGAGACCATGAAAAGGGGCCCAGGATCTAGGGGATGAGAGGAGGTCTTGTTTGATATTTCATGCCCTGGATCCCGGGCCCTGATCATGAGCCACGTGGAAGCACAGCCTCAGGGACTCTGGTCACCAGCTGCTGGCCATGGTCATCCGGGGCCACTGAGTCATCCCCACACACACCCCCTCCTGTGCCCATTTCTGCTGATGGGTGGCGGTGCCACAGGACTGAGCTGAGAGGGGTCTGCGGCCGAGTGTGGGCTCCTGGGACGGGGCCCAGTGCGCTCTGTGTGTGCTGTGGGCACTGGGCAGGATGAATTTGCCAAGTGAGATTTTGGCCGACCATCTCATTTTACAGATGGGGAAATTACTCAGAGAGGGGAGGCAGCTCACCCAAAGTCACACAGCTTGCAGAGTCGGGATTTCCCTGACCCCTGGTTTGTTCGGTCTCGTGCCTCTCTGACTTGCAAGGAGCTTCTTATCAAGCCAGGGGGCCCAGTGCCCTGCTTCCCTGCTCGCCCCACCTTTGGCTGGGGCCCTCCGCAGCTTCTAGCCAGCCCCCACCTGCCTGGGCAGGGTGTGGAATGATCCACAGAAGTAGGCCCTGCTCTCTGGGAGTCGTGACTCCAAACAGGGTATGGAGGAGGGCCGGGCAGAGGCGTCCCCCCCACCGGCTGGGGGAGGAGCGAATCAGTCACATCTAATAGAAGCCCATCTTAAATCATAAGGTGCTTCCTTTTTTTTTTTTAAGATCTTTTTTATTTATTTGAGATAGGGAGTGCAAGAGAGCTGAAGCCTGGGGGCAACGGCAGAGGGAGAAGCAGGAGAAGCAGACTCTCCCACTGAGCAGGGAGCCCAATGTAGGGCTCCATCCCAGGACCCTGGAATCATGACCTGAGCCAAAGGCAGACGCATAACCGGCAGAGCCACTCACGTGGCCCCAGAAAGTGCTTTCATTAGATCCTGTCTGACTTTATTTATATAAGACTCAGGAACAGGCAAGGTAATCTTTGGTGATGGAAATCAGGCTAGTAGCTTCCTCGGAAGGGGGCCCAGGGGGCCCTGGCCTGGGGACCACTGGGAACGCTTCATGTCTGGATCTGTGAACCCAGCGAATGGAAAGTTCCTTGGGCTCTTCGTGTGCGATGCATGTGCACTTTTCTTTTTTTTCGGGTTTTTTTTTTTCATTTTTCAGTTTGACTTTATTCATGTGTTTAAATATTTAAGATTAGTAAACATATCTATTTTATTTTTTTATTAATTTATTTATTTTCAGCCTAACAGTATTCATTATTTTTTCACCACACCCAGTGCTCCGTGCAATCCGTGCCCTCTATAATACCCACCACCTGGTACCCCGACCTCCCAACCCCCGCATGTGCACTTTTCTATACACATATCATATGGTCAATTTTAAAAGTTTTTAAAGTGGTTCTCATGGCTAGAGTCTGGTCACTCAGCAGAATGTCCCGGAGGAGAGCTAGAGTGACATTAATGGAAATAGCAGGTGGTGTTTGCTGGACACATTTTAGGCAGTGTTGCTCGTCATTCATGTGTATTTTCTCATTTAATCCTTATAACCAGCCTCATTTGACAGCACTTAGAGGAGGGACATAAATGGCCCAATGTCACACAGCCAGCCCCCAGCAGAGGCAGGCCCAGGCCAGGTCTGACTGCAGAGCCGGCCTTGTCGGCAGAGTACAGAGGCCTCCGGAGCTGCCCTGACCCCCTGGTCCATCTGCTTACGGTGGGGTTGGGGTGTGGAAAGCGGCGGGGAGCCTCCTGGACAGTGTTGTCTTGGCCACTCTGCTATGCCCGGTAGCTTGTGCCGGAATGTGCAAAACAGCCACAGCTGCCCGGCTGGTCCCAGTCTGGAGATGCCTCTAGAATGGAAGTGGATGGGCAGCAGGAGCCGGAAGGGAGGCAGTGTCCAGAGAGTCACAAGTGCTGCTGGTGCTGTAGGGGTCTCCGAGGGGCACTGCCGGCTGGTGGGGATGGGGCCCTGTGGAGGCTGGGGCGAGGGCAGATGATGAAAGCCTCCAGGGCAGATCCCTGCCAGGTAAAAGAGGGAAAACCAATATTTCTCCCAGCAGCGGGGGGGGGGGGGGGGGGGGGGGGG
>NC_081557.1:89092376-89169882 GCF_022355385.1 Mustela nigripes | reverse complement strand
GGGGGGTTTGCATCTTCACGGAGACCTCCCTGCTCCCCGGAGAAGACAGGAGGATCCAGGGCACACGCTGGCATCTTCCCCTGGGCTGGGGGCTGAGAGGACACTGGGAAGTCAGGCGCTTTTGTTGCCTGTCTTACTTGGCGAAGCAAGTCAGCCTAACTCAGACTAAGCCACCCTGACATGTGGCCTTGTCAAGGGGGAGAGAGGTGTCATTGTGTTCGTGTTTATATGCAACTGGCAAACCAGACAAAGCCTTATTGTTGTCCAAGGTTTCCAATCAGATGGGGAAAAAGAGGGCCCTGGCTTCATTCCTGGTGCTGGAGGGCTTCTTAGCCAAGGACCCTGCTCACCTCCTCTGGGAGGCCTGCCCTGATTAACCAACTTCAGCCCCTTCCTATTATATCCCAGTCCTCAGCAAGGATGTATATATGCTGGGAAGGGTGTAAGTACATTATCAAAGTTTGATTGTTTAGGGTTGATTTTGTCTTCAGTCTATTTCCAGTACCTTTTCCTATTACCCACTTTGACTGGAGGCTGGCTGAGGACAGAGAGTATGAGGACCTTTCCTTGGAGCCTCTCCTTGCGATTCCCTCTTTGAGCAGTTGCCCATTGAGCCCAGATGGCTGACTCGAGCTCCCTAGTGCAGCTTTGGCTCTCTACCTCAGGATGTTTGCACATGCTGTTTGCCCTGCTTGGAACCCCTTCCTCTACCACCTCTCCTCCTCTTGCTTTGCTCCTGCACATGGACTCTTTTGGGCAGCCCTTCCTGCTGCCTCCTGCAGCCTGAATGAGGCCCGTTTGGGTGCTTTGAAGCCTCTAGCCCTCCTTCCCTTTGGAGCGCACCCCACACCACGTTGTAACTGCCCATTTAAGGCTTGGACTCCCTGACTGGGGCCTGAGCTCTGGAGAGCCAGGGATTGGATTGGGCTGTTTGGGCCACTTCTAGGATCCAGGCCCTAACACAAAGCCCCGCACGCGGGAGGGTCTCACTGCATGTTTGTGGAAAGAGGTGAGGCACTGAGTGCCAAAGAGAGATGAGAGGTTCCAGAGCTGCTCCGTCGGGAGCCCACTTGCTGGGCCTGCCCACATCGGAAGGGTTGCCCTTGTCTGTGGACTCCTTCCAGCTGAGTCTGAGCCCCAGAGCAGCTGCTAGAGGCAGGCATCGAAAGCCCAGCCTGGGCACCAGGGATCACATGGTTTTTGCTCTGCAACGAGTTCCTGACAGCGGCGCACAGAGGTGCATGTATTCCACAAACATGCCTGGATGCTAAGCGTTTAAGACCCCTGTGGGGACTAGGGATTAGGAAAGGTGCTGGCCCTTATTTATTCGTCCATGGAACCAGGTAAGTGTAATTTCAGGTATCGTGCAGTTCTTGGTAAGGAGAACCCTTCCTCCCTCATACCCCTCACGGCCACCGCCCCCGCTGTGTGCATGTTTGCCAGCTTGCCGATGTAATAATACTCCCAGCAACTCTGGGAGGCGAGTGTTATTGACCCATTTTACAGACAAGGAAACAGAAGTTCAGAGTGATTACGCTGACATGTTTGCTTCATGGCGCTAGACTGGTAGGTCGTAGAGCTAGGATCCAGGTCTTCTAGCATGCCCTGCCACAGCTGCCCTTCCTTCCAGGCAGCTAAGTGCCCTGCTTAGGAATCAGGGAGCCCCAAGTGCAATTCCTCAGAGTACCCCCCCCACCCCCCGCTTTCACTTGGCGCCTGGGAGTCCATGACCTTGGAAGGGCCTGTGTCCGACCACAAAATGCAGGTGGGAGGGAGACGTCTGGCTTTGACAAATAGTCCTGTGGTCCCAGGACATGCAGGGCTAATTCAAGTGCAAACAGTGTATTAGTATTTATTACTCATGCTCCACTGCTAATAAAATTTGAGTTTTAAAAATAATGGTGAGCAAATGAATTGGTCGATGGTCTGTGGGAAGAGGAAGCAGGGAAGGATATTTCATGGAGAAGAGTGACGGGGGACTTAGCTCCAGCAAGTTCCTTGCGGGGAGGGGTGGGGGGGTGCATGGGAAGGACTATTACTGGGGGCAGCTCTCCGCTCGCTGCCCTGTCCGGGACATCGTTCATCGGCATATTCACATCTGTCCGAGAGCCTTTGTCGAAGGTGGCAGCATCTCCAGGCTGGGTGCCTATCGCCCAAAGAGCCGTTTATATCATCTGTGCTTAAACTCCGAAATTTGGAAAGGCACTTCCTGCAGGGTCCCGTGCCCGTGATCCAGGGGGTGCCCCCACCTCCAAAACCTGAGTTGGATGAGCAGGCTGAGCTCTGCCAAGCAGGGCAGAGACCTAAGGAGTTCCTCAGACAAACGAAGGGACATACCATAGGCTCTGTGGTGTTTGAGGATGTGGGAAAAGGGGCAGAGGACCCCAGGTGTTGAGGGGCCTCGGAGCTGGGTAGCACTTTGGAGTGACGAGAAGTCTGATGGTCAGACACCCTCCCCTCTGCGGGAGGCAGCACCCGTGTCCCTGTAATTCACTGGTCTTGCCTGTGTCTCGGGAGCATCATGGGCTGGAAAAAAGTATAATTTAAGAAAGAGAAGACTTGCTACTGTGTGACTTCAAGCAAATCATTTAACTTTTTTGGGACTTAGTTCGCTGATCTATAAAATGGGAATGCTGAGGCCTGCCTGGCCCGTCATGGGATCAAGAGGGAAAACAAGGCTGTGCAAGCAGAAGGGATATGATGGGCCGTCTGGTGTCTGGAGACAGTGCTCACACTCTCCTCAAGAAACTGCTTTGCAGTTTGGGCTTTTGGAAGGCTTAGAAGATATGAGGGGACCTGGGGGTCTGTGTGTGTAGGTAGTACTTACAAGAGCTTTCGGTACCTATCTGTCAGGAGCAATAAAGGGGGCGTGGCACTTTCCTCCCCTCACCTTCTTGCCCCCACATGGACCTGTTCCGTAGTGCTGTCCCAAGTAGGGCTTAGACACCCAACGTCACCGTGCGCTGGACTGAGCGCTCTGCCCACATGCTGTCCAAGTCTCACCCCGCCTCGAGGTGGGCCCCAGTGTGATCCCATTTTATTGGAGCGGGAAACTGAGGCCCGAAGCAGTGAGGGGCCTACCCAAGGTCACGGTTAGAATTGAGCTCTGCCCAGTTCCTTCAGCGCTCTGCGCCCTCAAGGTTCTGGCCCAAGGATGTCATGCCGAGGGTTGCATCAGTGACCTTGGGGTGACCCTGTGGAGTGGATGCTTTCTCTTTTCTCTCCTGTATACCCCGAAAGGGAGATGTGCCCTGTCTTTGGATGCCCTGAGCATGAAGATGGACTTCATTGCACCTGGCAGGTGCTTTGCCTTCAAAGAGCCTTGGGCTGCAGTGAGCAGGACTTCCGAAGGCCGAGCCAGGGTCTGTGGCCGCTCAGATGCCTGCCTGATTCTGATTTTGCCCTCTTGGAATCTCTGGTGGTTCCTCTCCAGTTCTAGAAGTGACCCGGCCACGTGCTCTGAACATCCTTGCCCCAACCCCTGGTCCCAGCTCCGTGCACCTGCCCGGGCCCACCCTTCACCCCAGGATGAAGGTCTGGCTGTCCCAGTGGGGTCTGCCCCGGGCGCGGGCACAGTGGCCCTGCAGGGTTTGCAGGGAGCATCCCACCCCCTGGGAGGCATTGACTCAAGATCTCCCCGGAGGGGGAAAGGGTATTGTTTAGACATTTTGTGTAAATTAGTAATATTGTAACTGTTAATTGAATGTGCATCGATTGCCTGTCAGAGGTTTGATTTAATCTGTCCTTCCCTTCCCGGTCTCAGTCGACTGCTTCAGTGGTTTGCTTGGTCTCGTTTCTCTTTCTCTAATGTGGACGCCTCCCCGGCACCCCCAACCTTGGTCTCATTTCGCTGGCTTCATAATGAGCATCTTCTGTTTTCTGGCACTGGCATTGGCCTCCCTGCGGCCACCAGTCCCTCCCAAGTGGATCCACACGACTTGTCCCTCAACTAGGGTTTTCTCAAGTATCTGGAGACCCAGTGAAGACAGACTTGGCCTGGTGCCTTTCTTTCGGGATTCGAATGCTTTGAGATGTTCGGAGGTCTGGAGACTTATGGGATGAGTCCTGGTTTTGCTGATTCATTCGTTCATTCATTCATTCATTCATTCATTATTTGGGGAGGCATTCACTTTATGCCAGGCCTTATGTTCAGCTCTCAGGGAACACATTTCCGAGTTCAGCATTTTGTAGTGAAGCTGGGGCAGTGGACGGATAACACAGTGCAGCGTGATGGGCTGAGGTGGAGGCCAAGGCACCGAGCCGGGGGTGCACAGAGAGGACATGGAAATCAGACGTGGGCAACAGAGGAGAAATAATACCTGTAATACAGCTTGAGCTGATTTCAGAGAACAAGTAGGAGTATGTCTGGTAAAGAAAAGGTCAGAGGCATCTTAGGCAGAGGGAACAGCGTGTGATGGCTGGGCCAGGGCAGGAGCTGGGGGCAGAGGTGGCCAAGAATAAGGCAAGGGGCTAGGGTCGCCTGGATGGCTTAGTCATTAAGCATCTGCCTTTCGCTCAGGTCATGATCTCAGGGTCCTGGGATCGAGTCCTGCATCAGGCTCCCTGCTTGGTGGGAAGCCTGCTTCTCCTTCTCCCGCTCCCGCTGCTTGTGTTCCCTCTCTTGCTGTCAAATAAATTAATAAAATCTTAAAACAAAAAAAAGGCAAAGGACTAATCACAGTTACAATGGAGCAGTTCCTAAACATCGGGCCATGGCTAAGGGTTTTCCTCAGATTATCTAGTTTGTACCTATAGCAATCCTGCATGCAGGGGCCAATAGGGTCTTTCATCTCTGCAGTGGCAGAGCCTGGATCCCATGTGTCCTTGGTGGGAATTCAGGGATGCTGCTTCTCTCAGACCCTGCAGCTGCACGGCGGTTGTCTGGCCCCGGATTGGTGTGCCAAGGGTTGGGTCAGTGACCTTGGGGTATCCCCACAGTATAGCTTATGAAGGGTCTTATGTGTGTGCACTGGAATGTGTGAACTATATCCCAAAAGCTGCAGAGAACCACTAAGAAATTTTAAACAGAATAATAGCTCGATCAGATTTGTTTTTAGAAATAACAACTCTTGCTGCAGGATGGAGGAAGAAGGGGATGTGACCCGGAGCGCAGGCACAGAGAGCAGTAACAGTGTGTCAGTGCCCCTGTGCAAAAGCTGGTGCCGCCTAAGGCAGGCGGATGGGTGTTTGGGCGGTGTGGAGGACACAGGGCACCTAGGGGTCGATTGTATATGGATGAAGGGTGCTGGATGAAAGGCAGGTGTTCAGGTGATTCTCAGATTTTTTTTTTTTTAAACGAGAGTTTACAGAAATTTATTTTTCTAAAATACATGAATACATCTCATCCAAATAAAGTCCTGTCAAAAGCCAGATTATTACCTGTTCCAATTTCCAAATCAATGCAGGATATCTTTGTTGATCATGGAAAGGACTCATGCCCATGTTCCCTAACATGAGAAGACATGTGCATGGCACGACATGCTGGTTCTTTCTGCCCACTGACCGGGAGGCTCGTATAGGGCCTGGATCTCACACTGAGGACCATAAGCTGATACACCATCACTGACATTATTTAATAACACTGTTTCCCCCAACACAGAGAAGATGCATATGAAAACTACCCAGGGTGAAAAAGAAAGCCTTGTGGTACTTCATACCCTCTCAATGTAACTGCAAGGCTCATTAGCTACAGAAATTCCTCATTAACAGTTACCCCGGCCAGGACGGGTGGCTTCTTCTCCCCCGTGTTACTGAGACGTAATTGACAAACCTCACTGTAGAAGTTTAAGCCGTCCTGCTGTCCAGCATGGATATTGTGGAATGATTGATTAATGAATTTAGTTACCACCCATCAGCTCATAGATACAATAAAAAGAAAAGACAAAAAAAAAAAAAAAAGCAAAAGAATTTGTTTCCTTGTGATGAGAACTGAGGACCAACATTCTCAGCAGCTTTCTGTGTCCTACAGCCGTGTTAACTGTGGTCATCGCCTCGTACATGGTCCCCCAAGGACCCAATCGTCCCATAACTAGAAGTTCGTATCTTTCGACTACCTTCCTCCAACCCTCCCTCCCCTCTGCTCCCCAGCTCTGAGAACCTCAAGCTGGTCTCTTGTTCTGTGAGTTTGGGTTTTTGGTTTGGGTTTTATTTTTATTTTTTTAGATCTCACCTAGAAGCGAGATCATACGGTATTTGTCTTCCTCTGTCTGACTTATTTCACTTAGCGTAATGCCTTCAAGCTTTATCCATGTTTTTGCCAATGGCAGGATTTCCTTGTTTCTCGTAGCCGAATAATATTGTGTTGTATATATATAGCACATCTTCTGTATCCATTCACATGTTGATGGACACTTGCACTGTTTCCATGTCTTGGCTGTTGTAAATAACGGGGCAGTGAACGTGGGGGCGCAGATAGGCCCTTGGCGTAGTGTTCTCATTTTCTTTGGATAAATTCCCAGAAGTGGGATTACTGTAATATACTAGTACTCTTTTTAAGGTTTTGAGGACCCTCCATAGTGCTTTCCACAGCGGCTGTACCAGCTTGCACACCCACCAGTAGTGCACGAGGGCTCCTTTTTCTCCACATCCGCACCAGCTCTGGTTGTCTCAGACTCTTCTTTTGGGGCAGCTGGGCGTCATTCACCAAGGCCGGGTGTACAGGGAAGGATTGGATTGCCGTAGAAGATGATGGACTCAGCCCTGTTGTAGACTAGCTAATTTGCAGCGACCCTGGTGATCTCCAATGGACAGTTGAATATGCCCACCCAGAGCTCAGGGCAGAGGCAAGGGCTGGGGTGCAGATTTGGGAACTGAGGCAATGGGGGACACATGGGTTTGGAGGAACTCCCCGTGAAAGACATTTTTTTAAAAAAAAATATTTTATTTATTTATTTGTCAGAGAGAGAAAGCACACCAGGCAGAGTAGCAGGGAGGCAGAGGGAAAAGCAGGCTCCCCGCCAAGCAAGGAAACCAATGCGGGACTTGATCCCAGGACCCTGGGATCATGACCTGAGCCGAAGGCAGCTGCCCAACCAATTGAGCCACCCAGGCCTCCCCCCCGCCCATCATGAAAGACATTTAACGATAGAAGAGAGGGGTCTGGTGACGAGCTCTGAAGACTGTCCGCTTGGAGGGCCTGAGTCGGGGAAGGAACCAGAAGAAGTAGACAGAGGTAGAAGGACCAGCAAGAGAGAAGGGTGTCTCAGAAGGCAGGGTAGACATTGGGGGAATGGTCCCGGTGTGGAGTGCTGTAGAAAGGTACATACGATAAGGCAAAAGCAAACAGTGTTTAGGGGTTTGGCAGCTCAGGGGTCCTTGGCAACCTTCCTGGGAGAGGATTGGATGGGTCAAGGGGAGGGGGAAATTCCAGGAGGGAAATGGTGTTGGACAGGACAGGAAAGGACTTTTGACCGTGGCCTCTGCAGCCTGGCCAGGAGGAGAGGAGAGACCAGGAAAAGTGAGGGCGAGGGCAGAGGTTCAGGGAGGGCTTCTCCAGTCCGAGAAACCTGACAGTTTACTGACTGAGGAAGATCAGCAGAAGTAAAGCTGATGGTGACCAACCATCAGTTGCCCATTCAGGGCTCAGAGGCTTCCTGGGACTCAGACTAAACCTGGGATGATCCTGGGCAAACTGGGACAGTTGCTCATTCTAGGAGAGTTTACTTTCACTGGTGAGCTGGTCAGTCTTTGACAAAGAGCTTATGTGGAGGAAGCCCTGATGCATAGTATTTACTGAATGCCATGGTGCGAACACCCTTGCTATGGTGTGAACACCCTTGCTATGGTATGAACACTCTTGCCATGGTGCGAACACCCACACCAGAATTCATTTTAAGCTACCAGCATGACATCACTGAAGGCAGAATTGGGAAGTCTCGTGAGGTGGTCTGGGCTGGCTCCAGCACACAGCAGAAGAGAGCCAGGGGGAAGGGCCTGCAGGGCAGGAGGGGCTTCCCCTCAACGGGGACCAGAAGGAGGAGGCAGGACTCTGGGTGAATTTCAGAGCCGTCAGGAAAGTAAGACCCTGCTTGGAGGGGGCAGGGTGGGCCAGGGACCAGAGGTGAGGCTGGGAGGGAGCCTGACCTTTGGGGCAGATGCGGTCAAGGGTGAAGGTGAGAGTACTGGAGTCAGTGCAGGTTTGGGGAAAGAAGAAACAACCGCCAGGAGCTGGGCGGCCCCCGGGAGGTTCAACATGAGGCAGAGGCCGTAGGTGGGCAGCCAAAGGCACTTTTGGATACACATGTCTCTGCCGTCATTTGGCTGCTAAGAGGGACAATGAGGGGACTTTCCTGCCCCACGGGTAAGGTTAGGGTGAGGTACAGCAGCACTGGGCCAGCCTGGAGAAGCAGGAGAGGCCCGTGGGGGTGCCCAGGAGGGAAGCACCTGGTCAGGCCTGGCCACGGGTTCAGAGCCTCTCTCCTCAGCCATGCCTCCCTTCTGGCTGCAGAGCTGAACACCTCGTTCGGGAGCCAGCTGGCATCCCGGGACTGTCCAGGCTCCCGTCGGTCACAGGGCTCAGCTTGTAGAGTCCCTCTCTGCTCCCTGTGCTGCACTTTGTCTCTGCTCTTGGGCATGTTTTGGGGCTGACCCAGACAACAGGAGGCTTGGCTGGTACCACTCGAGTTCTGGGGTGTGGGGATCTAGCACCGTGGCCTCGAAGTCCGAAGGACATGGGTTTGAGTCCCAGCCATCACTTAAACTCCGTGGGCCCCTGGTCCAGAAGCTTAACTTCCCCCAGTCTCAGCTTTCTCATCCATGAAAGAGGAGTAACAATAGTCCTCACCGCAGAGACCAGTGAGGATTCGATGAAATAATTCAGGGAAAGTGTTGGGTGCCATGCCTGGGAGCGCAGACTTTGCTCAGTTACTGTTAGACATGATCGCTGTGAACGGGTGTCTGTTCCCGCTGTGACCGCACATGCTCTTTCCTGTCTGCATCTACCTCCTCAAACGAACAGGAGGGTGTTGGCTCCCCGTCCCTCCCCTCTGCTCTACTCCCTCCCTCCCTTCCTGACTCCTCCCCACAGCACTCACTTCCTGCTAATATGCTATATATTCTACTGATTTTATTTATCATTGGTCTCCCCTCACTAGACTGTAAGCTCCAAGAAGGCAGGAATGTCTATGTTTTGTTCACTGCTTTATCCCCAGGATCAGGAAGAGTAGCCTGGTATACAGTAGGTATGAAATAAGTATTTATTAAATGAATTAATAAGTGAAAGCCTCAAATAGCCAGCAATCTTTATTCTTTTTTTTTCTTTTTAGATTTTATTCATTTATTTGACAGAGAGAGAGAGAGAGAAATCACAAGTAGGCAGAGCAGCAGGCAGAGAGACAGAGGGAAGAAGGCTCCTGCCTGCAAACTTTATCCTTGCTATTTGTGTCGGCTCTTAACTTACCCGTTCCAGAATCTTTTGCTATTTATAAAGCCTGATCTGGATGGTCTTGCTCTAGTATAGTGCAAACAGGTTGCTGTAGGACCAGGAGGGAGGGGACAAATCCTTCTACCTGAGGTGAGACTAGGATACGATTCACCAAGAAGATGATGCCGCTGAACTAGGCTTTGAGGGATGAATAGGAGTTTCCTGAGTGGGCAGGAGAGGAAAGGCTATTCCAGGCAGAGCCAGTAGCAAGAACAGAGAGAGGCACGGTGATATAAAAGTCCTTGGAATGTCTGTAGAAGAGTGAACAGTATCTGGGTATAAGGAATGTGATGCCTGCCAGGAGCTGGAGGAGATGCAGTGGAAGGCTTGGGACGGGGTCTGGCGATGTATGGAATCACACCTAAGAGAGGCAGACTTCATGGCCGGGCTGCCTGGGTCCCCGTCCCAGTGCTCTGGCTGCCAGGGGCACGCTTCTATTTGCTATGAACTGGGCATAAGCACAGTCCTCACCTGTAGGGCTAGAGTGGGGATTAAACGGGTAAAATATATGGAGCACTTAGTACCTGAGCAAAGTGATATAAAATATTAACTATTATTATTACAGCAGGAACTCCGTGAATGCTGAATTTTTTATATGCGCATTCATGCACATATGCTCACATTTGCATTGCCACTTGTATGCATCCCTTGCTCCTACATAATGAACAGTCCTTAAGATACAAAAATGACGCTATAACCTGCCTTCAAATCAGCGGGCACGGTTTTAATTTTTCGGTGGTAGGCATGAATGTACATGAATACGGTATTAGTGAGCTCGGCCGGCTCCTCCCGACCACAGGGCTGCATTTATACCTTCGGGGGGCCAAAGCCAGGAATAAATCTGAGACCCAGACAAACAAAGGTAATCATAAAGTCCTTCTTCAAGGGGAGGAGTGGAAGATTGTAAATGCGATTCTGGGAGCATCGCGTTGAGGAATCGCGGAGAGGGTGAGAGGTGCCGGAAGTCTGCAGACGGGCAGATGGTTTCACAAAGGAGGAAAAGGCAGATTAAAAAATATTTTAAAGCAATAAGTGTTATGGCATTTTCCTCCAACATCTTGAAAGAGTTTACGGAGCAGATGGTTTTGGAGCGCTGGGAAAACAAAGAGGTGCTCACCGGGGCTGGTAAGGGTTCATGAAGAACACGCAAGGTCAAGTCCCATGTCCCGTTCTTTTTCAAAATCTTGCTGTGTTTCAGTATCTTAGACATGGGTGTCTTAATGTCAGGGAGCCTTAAGCCATGTCTTGATGGTGTCTTTAGAGATAAGATGGAAAGCTATGAAAAAAAAAGAAGGAGGAGGAGGGAAGGAAAAGCTGCAAACCGCCCAGTGGTACAGACAGTTGATCTGTAGCTGGCGGAACAGTCCGACCCAGGGCATCGAGGAAAGACCAGGCTGGACCTGGAGAGAATCCACAGTCCTCTCTTTAGTCATTCAGTTGCTCACGGTTTTGCGTGACGGATGTTAAGTGAACCGTCCCCGTAGGTCTCTAGTACCACGGGTGTCATCCTCGGCTCCGTCCTGGTGACATATCGATGTCTTGGATGGGGATAGGAAAGGCAGACTATTGAATTCACACGTAGCACCAGGCTGGCCAGGAAAGGAGCTACGCCGCTGGCTGACATAAGCAGCGTGTAGAATGATCGATAGGCAGAACGATGAGCCCAAACCAGAGGAGATGGAATTAACCAGGAGTGAATGTGAACTCTTGCATATAGATTTAAAAAAAAAAAAAAAAATCAATCGCCTGAACACAGGATGGGGAGGCCTGGCTTGGCGTCCTCCAAGGCAGAGGACTTGGCAGTGGGGCTGACCACGGGCTCTGTCTGCCCAGGGCGTGCTGAGAAAAGCATCACGTGGTCAGCCGCAGGGCATGTCTCCCCCCCCCCCCCTTAGAGCATGCTCAGGGATGCAGGGTGCCTAGAACCCAGAGTCTCATTCTGAGACATGGTTGATAAAAGCTACCCTGTGTCCCCGAGCAGGCCGGCGAGATGGCACGGGGCTGCAGGGAGGTTAGAGAGAAGACGCAGAACGGCTGCTCGGGACATTGGAAGGTTTGCGGTGTGGCTAACGGAGAGGGCCTGACTTCTTTGTGTCCCTCTCCCTCACTCTTTGCCCCGCCAGTGGACATAGGACCCCCCTCCTTTTCTTTCCCACGTTTCTGTCATCCTCTCCCTACCTGGCTCACGGATCCTTCAGAAATGACGGAGGGGAAAGCAGGCGGAAAGGCAGGTTGTGGACAGCAGGGGAAGCACCCGGCTGGAGAAGTTTAAGTGCTCTTGGGTCCTAGCTGTGGAGCAGGCTTCAATACAGTCACTGTCCTTGATAGGGAGGTCGCACTGCTCTTTGCTGGGCATGAAGACAAGGGAAATGCATGTGTACAGATGAGATCTGTGGGATCTCTGTATTGCCTGGGGAAGTTCTACCTGGAAGGAAACGCCTTCTGGAAGTTCTTTCCAACCCTGGGGGGAGCATTTAAGCATTCTTTCTTCTCTGGTTCCCAAACACTTTGTGAACCGCTTCTCTCAGGCACATATATGTATGTATTAATACATAGTGATACATACATATGCTGTAGGTGTGTGTGTATATGGTGTATGTGTGTCTGTGTACGTACATTCGTGTGTATTTGCAAACTACGCCCCCACCACACTGTGAAACCGCCTTCTCCTAGTTTCAGCTTCCGCCGTGGTCCCACGCCATGCGCAAAGTAGATGTTCAATAATGAATGAGAGAATCTATTGCAGAATAAATGCACGTTCTTCTGTGTACAGGTTGGAAGGCGTACTCACTCGTTCCTAAAAACCACCCGAACAAACCAACCTTTGCATAGGTTTCCCTTATTAGGGGGAGGGACCCAGGCTGGAGGGCAAGGATATATATTTACATGTCCTACAGCAAGGAACCCCAGGGAGGTTCACGTTTGTGATTTATTGCCAATGACAATGTTTAAGTAAAAACCTTGTCTTAATTATTTAGCTTTAATAAACAGGAGCGTGTTTTGATGTCCCCGCCGCAGACTTTCATATATCACACAGCCATAATGAGGGCAGAAGTCTTTCTTTAGCGATAGGAAGAAACAAACATCAGCACCACCCACCGTCTCTGAGGCTGCCTGTGTCCCTCCGGACGTGTGTCTTTCTCCAGGATGGGTCTGCTTTCCTGGACAGGTCTGGCATGGCACCGGGTCAGGGGGAGAGGGCTTGTTTTTGGAGACGCTGTCCCTTCCTGGGAAGAAAGAATGGAGCCCAGTAATTGGTTATGGGCAGGTTCTTGTAAGGGAAGTAGACACTGTCCTGTGGACACCCCCCAGTCCCCACCCCAGTCCACACAGGGCAGGCGCGTCTGATCCCACACTGTGAGGTCAACCTTGTGAATGTCTCACTCTCCCAGGGACATGCATATCCAGCCTCTGCAAATCCTTGGGACTTAACATTCCAAGCATATTTTCTCTTTCTTTCTCCATGAGTTAGAATCAATTTTCACATTAGTAATGAAACTCTGTGTATTGCATTAGCCATTATCATTGGCTTCCTTGCCGCTCTGGGCTAGCTGGGCAGACTGCCTCAGGTCCCTTATACCCCTGAAGTATGGAGATAGGCCAGGGGCTGCACTTGGCTACTTGTCTGAGACCTTTAAACTGGCAGCCTATCTAGTCAACCTCATCGCAGAGAAGAAGAAAGTCAGGAGGGGAAAAAGAATGGGTTTCCATCCACAAGTCGGTGTAATCTGTGTACACAGATTATAGGACAGCAATGCTGAGTCCCAGCCAGGGCTCAGGGCTCCGACTGTGTCCCAGGATGGGCCAGGGGTCCTCCTGCAGGTGTCAGAGGGAAGGCCAGTGACCTCATTGGCCGAGGGAGGGATGGGCAGGTTAGAGGTTTCTTCTCTGCTTATTCTCTGCGCTGGGAAATCCCAAGTAAAGAAAAGGAAGCAGCCCAGACTAACTGCCCCTCAAGCTCCTGGTGGTCCCCAAAGCCAAAGCCACTTCTTAATCAGGTGAGAGGTGCTCAATTCAGGCTGTGGTGGTGGGTAGGAGGTTAGCACCTGGGGCTCTCTGCCTAGGGGAAGGCGCCCTCCGGCGGCCGCGGGGGGGGGGGGGGGGGGGAACGTGTCCCTGAGGGAGGAGAGTGTAGCTCTCTTACAGGGGTTGGGGTAGCTTCTGGGGGCCTGTGGGATAGTCCTGGGTCTTGTGTCCCTGCGGTCTGGAAGAGGTTCTAGGTAAGAGGTCTGGCACATCGCAGAGTGGACCTCTGGGGAGGAGCCGTGAGTGTCTTAAACTCTCCGTGGTGATCGTCCCTTACCTTGGTAGCCCACTAGGGGGTCACCAGAAGAAGCAGTTTTGCAGTTTCCTTTGCTTTTTACAACACCACCATGGGAAAGAGTGCTATTCGCCCCTCTGCAGATGGACTCCGAGTCCAGTGCTCTGCCTGGGATACACAGCTGCCCCTTGTGGCCATCTGCTGTAAGCAAAGCTGGCTGGGGACCTTACTTGAAGTATGGTCCCACAAATCGTATTTGATCTGGAGCTTAATTTGAGCTGCCATGAACAAAGTTATTATCAATGCCAAAGTGGTTAAATATTTAAAGCCATGTCAGCTTCTCCTGACTGAACAGGATCCCCAAACACAGAAGCCAGACGCCTCCCCTGGGAGTCAGACGGTGGGTCTCTGCAGGGGCCGTGTGTGATGGGGACTTCCGTGGGGTTCCGTGGAGCAGCCCAAGGGCTAAGGAGGCAGCCAGGTAAAGGGAGTGAACAGCTCTAACCTACCTGGCTTTCAAAGCCCTTCCCGGGCGCCCCACCAAAAGCAATTTAAAAATTCTTGAGTTTCTGTGGGGCTAGGACTTGGTCATAGGTGGGGAGAATGTGACCACATAGGGTGGGGGAGGGGGCGAAAATGGAGTGCAGCTCGGGCGGTTTGTCAGGGGCCCATCCAGGCCTCTGGGGAGGGATCACTGGGGTCCCAGGGGCTTGCTGCCTGTGGGGAAGAAGCAGGGCTCTCTACATGGTGTGGCATGCTGCTTTTGGGGGGAGAACCCAAACCACAGAGCGCAGGCTCTGAGCCAAGAGATGTGGCTGTGTCGCCGGGTTTCTTCCTGAAGGCACTTGTCTATGGTTTATAACTTGGGGTTTATCAATGTGTAGGGGTCCCTGAGAGGGTTCAGTGTTGGGGTACAAGGTCAATAACATTCATTAGGTTCTCAGGGAGGTCTGTAGCCTCAAAAATCCTAATAACAACCCGTCTGCTGTGTAAGGCCCTCCCCAACCTGCCCTATATTTTATCTACCCCAACCCCCCAAACTGGGGTCTAGGCATAGGATTTAGGTAAAATTTCTTGAACGTTTTATGCTAGTTCAGGCTCCAAGGTCTTTGTTGGTGCCGCTCAGTGTCTGCCTCCTTTTCCACCTACCGAACTCCTGCTCATTCTCTGAGACCCAGCTCAAGCCTTTGCTGAGCTGTTCCTCTGGGCAGAGCCAATGGCGCCCTCCTTTGAGACCCCGTAATCCTTAGCTGGCTTTCCTGGAGCACCTATCACTCGGGTTGACACTGCTGATTCCGGAGTCTGTTTCCCCAGAAGACTGGAGGCCAGGGGTGCCTTCCATCTTCAGAGGAAGCTTTTTGAGTAGACCTTCAGTGCAGCGTGGTAAATTGACCTAAGCCCCTTCAACCACGTTAGAGCAGGCTAAGTTTGAGTCAACGGGGTGGCAAGGGGGGCAACTTGTGGGTCATCAGAACTCTGGTCCTAAAGTAGGGGAGCGAGGTCAGGGCTGGAGCTGGCAGGTTGGGGATAATCACCTGCCTTGTCGTCAGGGAAACCATGTTTGGCCCATGTCACCAAGGGAGTGGAAAGAGGAAGTGGGAAGAACTAGGACCTTGTTGAGCACCTTGTTGAGCACGATGCAGGTTCCCAGGTTGGGGTCAGACATGGCACCCGAGGTGTCTCATTTAATCACCACAGCAACCCAACGGGGGGAGTTCCTGTTTTCTCTCATTTGGGTGTGTGGAAACTGAGGCAGAGAGCTGGCACAGTTTCCAAGGTCACATGGCTGGTCAGCAGTGGGGTCAGAACTCAATTGCTGTGGTCCGTCATGAGGCCAGAGCACTACCGTCTCCCACGGTGTTGGGGGGCGGCATCTTGGAGCTAGAGGAGGTCTGGGCCGGGCATGGTGGGGTAGCCCGCAGCTGGGGCTCTCCAAGGCGGGGCTCATCCCTCGTCCTGGCTGTGAGGAAACCTCCCGTTGTTGCTAAAAGGACTGAGGCATCCCAGACCTGCAGCCAGCTTATCTTGTCTTTAGAATGTTCTTTTGGCTGCAACTATATTAAGTTAATTGAAGGTTATTTTCCTAAGATGCTTTTTTTTTCCTAATTATAAAATGATACATGCTCATTGAAGACAGTTTAAAAATACAGGGAGGCAAATGTAAGGGGGTGGGAGGCATCCGTCACCCTACTGTGGAGTAGTAAGCACCGTCAGGTGCCTGAAGACACTATTATTATTAAGCCTTCTTTACACATGAGGAAAGCAGATTCCGAGAGGTTAAGTAACTGGGTGAAGGTCACACAGCCAGGAAACGATGATGGCTGTCATAGACGCAGCTGGCTCCAGGGTCCCCGCTCTTAAACTCCCCCTGTATTATGTGAAGTACCAACAGCAATGAATTTTGAAAAGGAGGAGTTGAAGCTGTTTACTGGGTTTTAACTACTCAGAACTCCAGAAATCTTGATTATAATTGTCAGGTAGGGACCACCGGCTCCAGGAATCTTTAGATAACAACACCTAGAGGGTCTCTAACTCAAGCTCTATGAAGACAGAACAAGAGTTATTGGGAACCACCGAGCTGCACTCCGTCACAAGAAGTTCACTCGGTCGGCGCTGTGTGATGACTGAGGGATGGAACAGTGAGGGGCGTGGCTCGGGGCCACTTCACCTGTGGGCCCCATGTTGTGGTCCGGTGTCCCACAGTGTGACCTGGGTACCCTTGGGTTCTCCCCAAGGTGGCCCTAAGGCCAGTGACCCAGAGGTCTTGGTCTTCTTGGGTTGGTTCAGGTGTTGGCCCTGAGACACAGCCGTTCTGTGTTTCCCACGAGGTACCCTGGGGCCGCATCCTCCCCGGGAACAGCGTGCAGGGACACCAGGCAGGAACCCTCACTTGAAGACTGCCCCTGACCACTGCCGCCTAGCCATATCGGTTTAATTGATTCATCCCCAGTTGGCAGGGGTTTGCTCGTGGATTTCTCAGTCTTGCACCCCGAGAAAGATGGGCTAAAACTAGATCTGGTCCAGAGAAGTGATCGGGAGTGTGTTCCAAGGAGGTCGAGGGGGTGGAGAGAGGGTGAGCAGACCCTCTGTTCTGTGAGAACAGACAGGACAGTTTGGAATGACCCCCTCTGGAATGGCAGAGGACTTCCTGAGGGACCGTGCCTGCCCACCTCCTGCCAGGCGGGGGGCTGGATGGCTTCTGTGCCTTCCGTTCCACTAGCCTGATTCCTTCTCCTCAGAGATCCACTTAGAGCAGGGGGGCTGCAGCCTGGACGGTCGTCTGGCACCTTGAGGGGGCTGGGCCCAGCGTGTTCCCATGGGAGTCCTGTCCCAGAATGTGTAGAAGGCGGAGGCGGGAGTCTGTGGCCCACACACTGACGGTGCATGGAGAGGGCCTGGGTCTTGAGTGCCTCAGTGAGTCACTCCCCTTCCTGAGTCAGATACCCCTCCCCCACCACCCACCTACCTCCCGGAGTCCCCTCCCCCCCATGTGGCTCCTAGGACCAAGGATGGAATTTGTGGCAGGCTTCAGGCCTCCCTGGATGGGACATAAAATGGAAATGCAAGAAGTCGATGAAGCATCTTGCTAGAGGAATCAGATGCCACTTCGATCTCTAATCTAGGCTCTGAAGCTGAGCACAGCTTCCAACCGGCGAGGGCTCTGCCTGGCTGTCCAGCTTCAGGCTGTTGCCTGCAGTGCCCCGGGAGCCTCCCCGGCACCCTGCCTCCTGGCTCTGGCAGCTTTCCCTCTGTGGGCTGGCATCTGTTGTGCCCCGGGCCCTTGTGTGGCCATCCCATCTACTGACTGCCCTCCTCTGCCCGCCTCTCCCCCTCCTCCTCCTCCTCGGGAGCCTGCACAGTGGTCTCCCCCTCGGAGCCTGGTCTGAAAGTCTTCCCTAGAAACACTCATGCCCTCCATACCCCGGGCATGCCCCCATCATCTGAGCTAGTTTGTTTTGACATCTCTCTTTGCAGCTGGACTGTGGGCCCTGGGACGTCAGAGACCTCGCCTCGGGCATCTCTGCGCATCCAGATTCTAGCACGCAGTGACCTCAGCAGGTGGCTGCATGGCTGGAGGGACAGACAGACGAATGTGGGGAAGTGGGGTCACACCAGCCTGAAGTGTCACACACACATTCAAGACAGTAACCAGATAAGTGGGGGGTGGGGTGGGGAAAGGCTCTGGGGTGGGGGTTGGAGCTGGGGAGACCAAATGGGGAAGACTTCCTCCTATTTCCAGCCCGTCAGAGATGGTTTTTGTCCTAACAAAGACGCATTGGTTTTCTACATGGAAAATCAGAAGATCTGTCTTCGGGAGAGACCACAATTCCATGAGCTTGTCATTATTTTTTAATTAAAAGACAGCAACTGCCAGTATTTGGTAAATTCAGCCTCCTCCCTGTGGGTCCACTAATGTGCCGAATTTATTTTTTATAAGAATCTGTTACTGAACCTGCTTGGTGGAAAGAGCCTCGTTAGAGCTTTAAGGAACTTCTCATTAGCGGGATAAATGTGCCGGGTGCAGGGGGAGTGTGCAGCTCGCTGCTGCTGGGCACCGGCCAGGGTGAGCAGGCTGCCTGGCCTTATGTTGGGGGGGACTCCTGAGCCTTCCTGCGGGAGCACACATGTGCTGGGGGGGTACCGGGGAGACGCACGGGTAGGCATCCTGCCAAAAAGTCTTGCCTGAGTCGCCCCGAGAAGGGGGAGAGGAGGGAGTGGTCAGCTGCACCCACGGTGCAGAAATGTCTGCAGGTTGGGCAACATGGGGGCCCTGATCAGAAGCCCGGCCGGAGCGACCAAAGAGTGGACAGGAGGAGAGGGCTGGGGGAATGAGCACAAGAATGTCTTTGAGAGGCCCTGTGAGCAGGTCCGTGGGGACAGGAGGGGGTGGGGGGGGGGTGGGAGGGGACGGAGGTTCTAGGGAGCACATTCTATTTCTAAAGACCAGAGGTGGCAGAGCACGTGCACACAGGGATGGGAATATGGGGTCTGGGGACCAAAAGGATAATAGGGGAAAGCGGGTCACTTCCAGAATGAAGGCCTCGAGAGAGGGAGGGGTTGGAAAATGAATGGTTTGGCGTCTGATGGGAGAATATTTGCGTGGATGACGGAGAAGGTGATGACAGGCAGAGGCAAGTCTATAGATTCAGTGGGGGATGTTAGGGGGTGCCTGTGTACTTGTTTTCCCTGTGGACTTTGGGGGGCAAGGCCATGGGGTACAAGGGATGGGCTAAGGTATAGAATGCCAGTCTGGAGGGGTTGGTGTCACTATACTGGGGATCTATGGAGCAGGGTGGTCACAGGGCAGTGATGATGATGAGTGCCTGTTGAAAGCTTGTGGCTATAAACTACAGGGCAAGTGGGCAGCCGGCCATGTGGGGCTGTCTGGACACATTCCAGTGCTGGCGTGCGGGCCTGGAGAAGATGCTTAGTTGAGCGCAGGTGGATGCGGGGTTTTGCCAGGTGAGAAAAGGTTAAGAAGGAAGGTGCAAAGGTTTGGAGGGTAATTTGCAAGGGACAGATTCTAATGAGCTATGATTATGCACATCCCCAAACTGGAGAGAAGACACGGAAAATGCAGGTTTGGGGTCATCAGGATAATAGGCAGTGGTGAGGGTTTTGACAGGTGGCCAGGGGTGTGTGTGGGGTGAGGAGGAGGAGGGCCAGTGACCAAGCCCTGAAAGCCAGCATTTAAGGGGTGAGGGGGGAGCCTTCTGGGGAGATAGATGGAGGGAACTCAGGCAAGGTGGTGCCGTGGAAAGCCCAAGGGAAGAGAAGAAGCTGGGGCCGACCATAGGGCTTGCTTCTAGGCAGTGCCGGAGGCTGGAACTCTTCATTTGAAGGCCACCCAGGGCCCGGTGAGAAGGTTTTCAGAGGAGAGATGGTGGTGGGGGGAGGTGCTGGCCAGAGCCAAGAAGGGAAGGGAGGAGGCGGGAAACAGTGAGTAGGGTCAGAGGATCAAGTGTTAGATACAGAGGGAAGTGGATCCGGGTCTGGAGAAATGAGAAATCGGTTAATTTTCCAAGAAGCTGTAGGGAGAGAAGTTATGATCTGAACTCGGGGTTATATTTGGAACCAGCAAACAGCGCCTGGCTTGCAGGGCCTGGAGCTGTGGAGGAGAGAACCCTCTGGACCTGGTGGGGCGGGGAGAAGTTAAAAGGGGTCAGGGGAATGGACCGGGAGTGAGGGCTGGCGCTGCTGGATCAGGACCAGCCGAGGAGCTGCACCTGTGCCCCGAGGTGTCTCACCCCTCTGGGGGTGCTGAAGTAGATGGAGCTCTCCCAACCCCTGCTGAGTGTGGGAGGGGCCGAGGGAGGGAGGACCCAGGGTCAAGGACAGGCCATTACTCCAAGAATTCACTTTGGTGAGCTGGGCTGGATGCAGGGATGCTAATATGACGGGAATGTTGTAGGTTTCACCCCCAGCCCCCACCCCCACCCGTACCTGCCCCGTGAAACTGACACGCACAAGGCTCTAGGAGTGAAAGAAAGGTGGATGAATATTGAAGTTAAAAACCTAGGGTCTAGCCCAGATGGGTCCAGCAATGATAGCTGTGGGTTGCATGAGTGCTTTGAGCCCAGGATTTCACTGGCAGGGACAGTTTGTGCTTTAAAACAGCCCTGGAGAGTTGGGGGGATGGTGGGCAATTCGTTTTTCTCTGCCATGAAAGCCTCTGCACGTCTCACAGCATGTTCTGCCCTCTCTCTTTGTATCAGGGTGGGTGGTCAGGGCTCTGCGTGGGAACACACTGTCTCTCTGTCTTGCGACCCCTGCAAGGCCTTCTGCCTCCCCTGGGTTTTCTTTTTCTCCAAGTTTCTCTTCCCACTCCCCCAGCGGGTGTGCGGTAGAAAGTCAAGGGGGAGCTCTGGGGTTCCTCTTCCTCCGCGGGCTCCTGGGAGGGGCTTGGTTGGAGAGCCCCTGTGCATCTTTTCATCTCCTGGCAGGTGAGGGAGGTGCTAGGCTTGAGGGTGCAGTGAGGATGGCTCTGGCGGGGGTGGGGAGGGGACATGGCAGCCACGTTGCTGGGAGGGTGGGACCCTGAAGCCCACTGGGTGGGGTGGTTGCTCCCACTGCCTGGGAGACCGCAGACTGCTGCCCACACGTCTTCCTGGCCGTGCACGCCTGGATCAAAGTGAAGGTGTCACTGTGTTATCCACCCATCCTTTTTTTAAAGATTTCATTTATTTATTTGACAGAGACCATAAGTAGGCAGAGAGGCAGGAAGAGAGAGAGGAGGAAGCAGGCTCCCTGCTGAGCAGAGAGCCAGATTCGGGGCTCGATCCCAGGACCCTGAGACCATGACCTGAGCTGAAGGCAGAGGCTTTAACCCACGGAGCCACCCAGGCGCCCCGGCCTGTCTTTACCACGGCTTCACGCTTAGCTTCTGCAAATGGATCGACAAAGCCCCAGAAAGCACGGTGTTCGATGCTTTTTGCGGGCTGGGACCCCAAATGCAGAGCCCGGCTAGTGGCTTCCTGTTTATTCCTTAGGTCCAGGAGCCACGGTGGGCTTTGGGGTCAGATGAGAAGTGGAGAAGCTTCCCTGCGGCTGACAGCAGCCCTCGCAGGTCTGGCCTTTGTTTCTCCAAGTCTGATTTGCACTGAGGTTGCTATGAAAGCTTTCTGCTGGGTCGGCCATTTACTCGAGTAGCCTGGCCAGCACTCCTGACTTTCTCATCTTCCCTTGGTAAGATTCACGGCGGGACTGAGGCTGCTGCCAGAGGCACACAGCGGGCATCCTTCTCTCTCCCAGCCCACCTGCCTTCCCTGCCCTACCCACTCCTAGACGGTTGACTTGGCGGCTAGCATCCAGAAGCATCCAGGGTCCTGATGGGGAAGTAGGGGAGGGGCAGAGAGCTTGGCCCCTGCTCTCCTGCAGTTCTGTGGCCGCCCAGGAGAGCTGTGAGTGGCACCAAGTATGCAAGTTCCTTTTATATCTGTCCCAACCACTCTGTCATCATGAAAGGCCTTGGGGTCCGTTCCCACTGTCCCTGTTATAGATGCTCCTGCCCACTGCGAATCACGGCCAGGCTGAGGCCACTCGTCTCAGGGGCAACAGAAATTGCTTTGCCTTGGATTTGATGATTTGGGCAATGACAGTGTTTAAATGGGCACTTCCTGCTTATGTACGGGTCATATTTCTAGTGGTTTATTTACAAATTGGCTGTTGGCTACTTGAAACGAGTTCTTACAGAAATAGGTTTTCGGGTGATGCTTAGGTTTCCAAGCCGGTGCACAGAGGGCTGTTTCACCGATCAAAGCTAGGGATCTGATAGTTGCAAGCGTCCGGTTATAGGTCAAGTTTACACTGAGGGAAGAATAGGCAGGGGTGGAGGTAAGCCTGGGTGAAGACGAGGGTCACTGACCCTGGGTCTACGGAAGAACGCCATCAGGCTGGGACATTCATTCATTCATGATTCCTTTCTTCACCTCACACCCATCTTCAGCTCCCCTTTGCTCCATCCTCAGAATATATCCCAAATCTAGCCCCTTCTGCTACCTACCACCACCCTGGTCCCAACTGCTGCCCTCTAGCCACCTCCCTGCTATGTGCTCCACCTCCCACCTAGTCCCTCCCCACCCCCCACAGCCAGAGTGAAGCTTTTAAAATGCAAGTCAGCTCAAGTCTTTTGCAAGGATCACAAAGAACTCGGTCCAGGAGGCAGGAGACTGGCACCCACCCCTCCCCCCTCCACCCCAACCATTCCACTTACCTTAGCCCCTTCCACCGCGAAGTCGGGGTCAACGTTTCTCGGGCGCCTGCTTTCTTTTGGAGCTGTCCGGTTCCCTTTTGTCCCTACATGTTCCTGCTTACTTCCTCAACATCCTACATGACCTCTGTCTTTGGAGCGGGCTGACCACCTACCCTTTGCTTTAGGATGACAAAATGGCACCTCCCTCCTCTCACCGGCTGTGTATACACCCCAGAGGGCAGGAGGACAGTTTTCTTTCTTTCTTTCTTTCTTTTTAAACTCCACAGGTTCATAACTGCAGTAATTCATCTCTTCTGCGCTCCTTCCTTAATTGTGAGTGGCAGTCACGTTCCCGCCCCCTTGTCAGTTTAGCTCAGCTCCATGCACCAGGCTTCGGATTCCTCCTCATTAGTCACCCTCCCTCCCTCCCCTGCATCTCGCCACCCTTCCCTCCTGGGCCCCCAGCCTTCTCTTCCTGGGGTGAGCTGATGCCCCACCTTGAGCTGACCCATCAAGGCTGCATTCTTTCCCCTGAAGGCACCCACCTCTAGCTCCCACTGCCACGTTGGCCTGATAGGCTCAGGCTGCCCTGATTCTCAGGCAGGCAGCTGCTTCTTGGAGCTGCCCCAGAGCAGCTTCCGAGGCGGACTGTTCTCTCCTGCGGCTCCATCAGTGAGTTTCTGGGCCCTGTGTCACGGCTGCATGGAATCTGGGACTGCAGGAGCCCCTGGGGGTCATTATGCTCTTCTCTTGCCCTCTGCCCTTCCCACCAAGGAAGAACCTTCTTCCCTGGCCAGGGACTGTCGTGTTCAGCATCCTTCTCTTGCATCTGCCGGCAGGCTTCTTGCCGCGAGGGCTCCTGTCCTTGCATCAGGGGAAAAGACAGCAGTATGTCCTGCTGCTGGAGTCACCGGCCTCTGGGGCTGCACCCCCCCCACGCCCATCCCATGCTTTTCTCTCGACCACTTGTTTACGGCTTCCCAGCTGCTCTGCTGTCTGGGTGATGGGAGCACCCAGCCAAGACAATCTGAATTAATTTTGCAAGTAAAATTTCATCAGACGACCTATCAAGCGCTTCACTAAATCAAGACATATTACATCTCGTGTGTGCCCTGAGCCCATTTATCATGAAAGTCAGCCCCTGAAACGCCAGACAGGCTTAGGCCAGGAAGGAAGAACGTTCTTCTGTGAAGTGAGAAGGGTCTTCCTTACCTCTAGATGTGTGACCTGGAGGCCTTTGCTCTGTTCTTTTGCAGAGAAGGCACTGTTGATCGTACTTGAGATTCAGGGTCAGATGACACTGAAACAGAACCCCTGTTTTGATGCTTCCTCACTGTGCAACTCTGTGCAAGCTGCTTAACCTCTCTGAGCCTGTTTTCTTGGGTGTGAAATGGAAATCATACCTACCTTAGAGGACTGTTATGAGGTTAACTGAGATGAGCCTCCATGAAGTCTCTGTATGATAGCATGGGCTGTATGAATGTGCATTCCTTTCCCCCATACGAGGTAAGTTAGAAACCCCATGGATGTTTTGGTTCTGACATGTTGACGCGGAGGTATCTGCATTCGACATGAATGATAGGAAATTAACAAGTGAGTAGATGCTTTGCAGGTTACAAGGACGAGTATGTAGTTGACAGAAGGGAGGGAGATGGCTTCAGGGTAGTTCCTATTAACACAGAAAGAAAGTAGGCAGAAGATGTCACCTTCTAGGCACGGTATGGATTCTGTAGGTTGGTCCCTCTTTTGTGTCTTTTTTTCTCGCCCTGACTCATCACCTGTGAGTTGCTGTTTTCACAGAGACCTCTGAGATCTTGATAGGACCTCACTACGGTGATGTTGATGGACCCTCCCCTTTCTGCTTTGTTGTTTGACTTTGTTCCTGTCACCTTTCCAGGCAGCGGTTGACTAGAACCATTTAGAAGCAGGCAAAGGGAGATAGAGACATGTGCTCTCTTATCTGCTGCCAACTTAGGTTAGGACTCCTTCCAGAGAAGTCTGGGGTGGTGACCCTCATGGGATGTGGCCAAGACCCCCTTTGTGACAATTCTCCTCTAAGCTTGGCCCCCTGGGAGCTGGCAAAGTGAGGTCCTGGGCTCCCCAGGACTGGTTTTGGAGGGAGCCCAGGCTCCCTAGTTCCCTCTGCCTTCTCATCTGCACATGCAGGAGGCACGTGGGCACCAGTGCCGCTGTGAAGGTCCCCCATATTTCGTTGGGGGCCTACCTGTGTTGCGCCTTGAGCCGAAAGGGCCAGACAGAAGAGTCTAACTGTCCACCAGGAGCTCCCAGTCCTGACTGGCACTGGTGGTGAAGGACAGAATGAGTTACGGGATGTAACTTATTTCTTTAAGAAGCACGATTAGGGGCGCCTGGGTGGCTCAGTGGGTTAAAGCCTCTGCCTTCGGCTCAGGTTATGATCCCAGGGTCCTCTGCTCAGCAGGGAGCCTGCTTCCCCCTCTCTCTCTGCCTGCCTCTCTGCCTACTTGTGATCTCTGTCTGTCAAATAAAATCTTTAAAAAAAAAAAAAAGAAGCACAATTTAAAAAAAATAAATAAAATACACATACACACACACACACACAATTTTATATATATTTATATATTTTAAATATTTCCATGCAAGTAGACCTAAGAAAAGGATCACTAATGTGCCTGTCTCTCGGACAGAATACACAGAGCCCAAGCTGGTCATCCACCTCATTACTCAGGGTCTTATTAAAAACATCAGCTACTACCCGGATATTCTGGGTCCCACACCAAGTGGACCCGACCTGCTCCGTTCTTTACCCATTTTGTGGTTTTCACCTCACCTTCTTTATCAGTTGCTTCTTGCTGTTTTTGCCAGCCTGCCTGCCTCCCTTGTGTTTTGCATTTAGTAAGAATAAACTCTATTAGCATTAGGCATACACTAGAGTCTGGAAGGGTCTCTCTTGTTTATTTTGAGGCATTGTTATTGTTTTTGAGAGAGCTAGAAAGCTTGGGGATGGGGGTTGGGAGTGGGAGGGAGGGGAAGAGGGAGAGAGAGAATCTTAAGCAGGATCCATGCCCAGTGTGGAGAATGACGTGGGGCTCGATCTCATGACCCTGAGATCATGCCCTGAGCTGAAATCAAGAGTCAGATGCTTAATCAACTGAGCTGCCTAGGCGCCCCCCAACACTGAGCTTATCAGTGAGTTTACTTAATAAAATAAGAAATAAAATCTAATGTGTCATAGTTGTATCACTAGAAAGCAAGAGAGTATTTCCATGAGCTCTACAAGAGACAGTATGGCCGTGGGTAAGACTTAGTCAAACTGGGGCTCCCGTTTCAGCCCTTCCATGTACTAGTTGGGCAATTTTAGATTACTCTCTGCCTCAGTTTCCTTGCCTCAGAAATGGGATGATTATAATGGCTGCCTCACTGAATTCAATGACAAGACTGCTTTTAAACAGCTTAGCGCATATCCAGCCCATAATGAGCATGGGGATGTTAATGACAATGATAAAAAAAGAGCCAAAACGTCTGATTTGGTGGAAGAGTGGTAGAGGTGGTATGACCTTTGTGTGTGGGGGGGTGTTTCTGGGGACCATCCCTCCCTGCCCAGGATTTCCTCCTACTCCTCCTCCCCCTCTTCCACGCCTCTCGGAAGCTCTTTATTTGGTCTCAGTGCTAGATGGATATTAATGCCGAAATGTTAGGGTTGGAGATTTCCACAGCCTTTGAATAATAGGCATTTGGAAAATTAAATATTTCTGTCAAGGAGGCCATAAATCTTGGCTGTTTAGGAAGGTGAGAAATTAAAATTGCAGAACAGCTGGGAAGGGAGCGTGTGGTCCAGCCCCTGTGTGTGGTCTCAGGATGAGGGTGGGTGGAGCCCTGGGCTCCCAACTGCTTTGGAGCAGGGACAGGAGCAGGGACAGGAGCAGGCCCGAGGGGCAGAGGCAGTCAGGAGAAGGTTGCCTGTCGCAGGTTCTCAGCCTGGCAGACTTTGAAGTTCAGATGGTTTTGATGGAGGCTTCCTGCTTTGTGTTCTAGATCGGCATCTGCTGCTGGGCTTTAAGCCATCTTCTCTTCTTTCCCTCCCACTAGGGCTTTCCTGCCCACCAGCTAAGTGCCCCCACCCACCTCCCCTCTCAGAGGCAGCGTGCAGCACCACGGACAAGAACTTGCCCTTAGTTCCTTCTGCTGCTGGAGAGCCACCCTGAAAGGGGGCAGCCCACTCTGGGCGTCCCCTGCTCCAGCAAAGGCAAAAGCTGTGATAGGGTCTTGTGTAAAAGGGTCTCCCGGACCACACAGAGGGGGCAGTGCACGTATTCCCAGGGGTCAGGAAACAGCAAAGACAAGAAGATAAGAGGTTGGAACATTCCTGATATGCCAGATACCTAGGAAATACAAGTACCAGTGAGAACAGACTGTCTTACCTTATATTGGGCATTGAGCTAAATTCTTTAAACACATTAATTCATTTAGCCCCAAGAGTCTTAAGATAATATTGTTACCCGCTTTAATAAGGAAGCTGTGATTCAGAAAAATGAAGTGACCTTCCCAGATGGAAGAGCTGAGAATTAAAACCCACATCTGACTTGTATTTTTTTAATATGTATTTTTTCAGATTCTGTTTGTTTATTTGAGAGAGAGAGTGAGTGGGAGAGCATAAGCAGGGTGAGGGGCGGTGGGAGAAGCGGACTCTTCGCTGAGGCGGGAGCCCAATCTGGGGCTCGATCCCTGGACTCTGAGATCATGACCTGAGCCCAAGGCAGACGCTTAACTGAGTGAGTCACCCAGGCGCCCCCACATCTGACTCTTAATCACTTTGGATCTCTTGCCAATAAGGCCTTGTTGAAAATTCAACAGGCAGTCCAGCCTTGTTCCTAAGAAGCTCAGTCTAGAAGGAGAGCGGGTAAGTATATTTGAGGATGGATGGGCAGGGAATAGGGAGGGCTTCCTGGAGGAGGTGATGTTTAAGCTTCGTCCAGAAGGATATACAGGAGCTAGCCCAGGGAAGAAACAGTAGTAGGGTGTTGTTGAGCCGAGGGAAGATCTTCAATAAAGCTATGAGTGAGAATCAACTGAGTGAGAGTTTGTGTCTAGGTAACAGGAAGCAGGTTGGAACTAAGGTACGCAGGACAGAGAAAAAGCCAGAGAAGTAGCAGAGATGAGACATGAAAGGCCTTCTGTGTCACACTTAAAGACACCAGGAAGCCACTGCAAGGATTTACCCAGAAGGGAACAGGTTGAGATCCTCTGGGGGTGGTAGGACCGCTGGGTAATAAGAAGCAGAAAAATGAGGCTGTGGCAGATATCTGTGAGAACTGATGTGGGCTTTAACTGAGGCCTGCACATGGGGCAAACTTGACAGACTCTCTTAAAGGCAGAATCGAGGGGACTTAGTGCCCATTAGACATGGGGGGGTTGCCATGTGTAGAGAAGGGAGAAACCAGGTCTGAGGCGCCAGCGTGGGCAGCCTGTCCCCTCATACGTGTGGCCCACCTGCTTGGTGGCCATGGGGATCCTCACCATGGACACAAAACCCGTGTCTGGCCTTGTGTGGATGAAGGGGACGCGTTCCCTGGCTGTGGGATGCATGTGACCATTGAGATGTCAGTCATGCCGGCAGGGGCCCATCTGGCCCAGCTTCCACCTCTTAGTTCCCTCCAGGCAAACCCATTCTTTGTCCCTTACAAAAGGAAGTAGGTTCTTCCTGTATTGGACATATGGACGGTGTCATTACTGGCCTCTTTTCCTGTATGGCCTAGGGCTTGCTTGGCCAGCCAGCACTGAGCTTGGCCCTAGCTGCTTCTAGGTTCCTAGCATATGGCCATGGGGAAGGCAGCTGTCGGAAAGCCCCCTTGTCTAGGAGCTCTAAGATCCAAGTTCCCCTACACTCCAGCTTCTCAGGGCTCTAGAGACTACCTTCTGGGGCCTGGATGAACTGGTGCCCAAGAAGAAGCTTGTGAAAAGGAGATAAGACAACCCCTAGATTTCTGGGTTTCCTGGGAAGAAAGCAGGGTAGGTGGCAACCTTCACTTTCTGGGGTAAAATGTGAACTTTGAAAATCTGAGGACGGGAAATTAAGTTCAGTCTTAGGCCAAGCTAGCTAGACCAGGGGCTGAGAGGGGACAACGGCAGCCTCCCGTGGTTTAAGGGCGGCATGGGTGGGCTTTGTTGCCGACCCAGATGGCTTCTCCTAGCTTAACAGGCCAAAGCACTTAAGGGATTCTAGCCTTTGGTCCTTTGGTCCTCCATCCAAGGAAATCAGATGTGGTGCTCCTGGTTATTCAGCTCTGAGTCCCCCCACCCCCTTTCCTGCAGAAGAAGCCCACCTCCTGTTCAGAGAATTTATGGATCCCTGTGTGCCTGTTCTGTCCCTTCTGGCACCTGTCACACCTGGGACGGGTTATGCCATGGGGACCTACCTAGGGCACCAGCCACCAGTCTGGCTGGACTCCTGACGGAAGCCGGAGGGCCTGGCCCCATTATCTGGCCCTCTAGGAGGAAGTGTGCCAGGCCAGGCCAGGCGTGTCTCATGATTAAATACAAGCTCCCAGGGAGCCTTTGAAAGCCTGAGTCGGGGGTTGTCGGCGGGGCGAGGTAGTCGTCCTCATGGTGAGAGAACAAGTGCAGGGAGAAAGTCGGGGTGGGGATCGGTGATGTCCAGGAGCACAGGATTCTCCGTGGCCGGAGGAAGGGACCCGGGGCCTGGGCGTGGATGGCGGCGGAGGCGGCGAGCCTGGCGCCCCCCGCCCGGCCCCGTCTCACCACGTGTGCCGAGGCCTTCGTTACTCTGGCAACTCGCCCGGCTCAGACGGCACCCGGCAGCTGAATCCAGCCCCTTGTTACGGGGGAAAATGCTCTCATTGAAGCGCCCGAGCGGAGATTCTGCCTTTTATTGCGACCGGCGCCACCGGCTTCCATTTGTAAACTTATTAGTGTGCGCGCGCGGCCAGGGGCCCGGGAATCCGGGCGGCGGCGCGGGGCGACGGAAGGGGGCGACGGCCGCCGCATGCTAATCAGGGGCCGGGCCGAGCCGAGGGGTGGGCATGGGCTGCCCGCCGCGAGCGCCCCAGCCCAGGCGTTGCCCTGGGCCCTTCGGTCTCCGATTTCCTGCCCTTGCGCTAGGAGTGGAGTCGGAGCCGCGCACGGGTGGGGAGCGTCTTGGGACCCAGAGAGGAGACCGGTGTCTCCCGGGAGCAGACCCCCCTGCACCCCTACCCGACACCGGGATGGGGCGGCTCCCTCCCCTGCCCCGGGGGTGTCTCGTCCCCAGGCCCGGGGCTCCGCGCAGCCCCAACCCCGTGGGCGCTAGCCCGGCCCGCGAGGGGAGGCCCCGGCGCCCGGAATGATAATGCGCCCGCGCCTCCTTATTCTGAAGGGGCCGGTGGTTAGCCGGGAAGTGGGGCCGGGCGCCCCGCTCCCAGAAGGCTCCCGAGTGGGCTGACGACCAGAGCGTGGGCCTCCCGGAAGCCGGCTGCTCTGGACCCGTCCCCGACTTCGCACAAGGGCGGCTCTTTGTTGACAGCGCCCCTCTCTCTCCACCCTCCCCACCGTCCCTGGTTTCCTTCTCCCCGCCTCCCCCTTTCCGGTGATCGGCTCCACGTGGGGGCGGGCGGGGGGGGGGGGGTCCTGTCTGAGCGGCGCCCTCCCCCCTCCTGTCCATTCTGCTGGGGACCCTTCGCCGGGGAGGTGGCGCAGGCTCCTGGCCGAGGCGGTGACGCTGGGGCAGGCGTGGGAGGACCCACTGCCGAGCCCACGTCATCTGGCCCGCGAGGAGCGCTGTGCTGCGCTCCTGCCAGCAGGCGGAGGGGCCTTGCCGCCCCCGAGCAGGGCCACTGGGCCACCAAGGGAGCGAGGCTTCGCTTGCCTCGCTTGCCTCGTCGCCACCAGCTGCTGACCTCATTAGGGCTGGCATCATGGAGGAGCGGGCGGTTAAAGGACCAGAAGAACTGGAGCTAAGTGGCTGCGAAGAAATTGACAGCCTCCCTGGAAACTCGCTTCCCAATGAGCGGCTGCATCCCTCCTCCTTTAATTAGCAGGAGGGAGCTGGACAAGTTGTTACAACTGCAGGGAAAACGATAAAAGATGGCTTTGTATTAGTGTGGCAAATTTTATTAAACTGAGAGAAAGGGTAACTGAAACATGACAGCCGTGTGTGGAGTGCCTCCTGAATTTGTAATAACCCAATCTTGTTCTGAATCATCCCTGCGTTGGCAAACGGAATATAAAGCATTTAACAGATCCAATATTGTAGGAGGTACAACAGAGAACAGAGGAGTGGGAAAGGACAGGTAGGGGAAGA
The DNA here is from genome assembly GCF_022355385.1 of Mustela nigripes. Classification (NCBI taxonomy): domain Eukaryota; kingdom Metazoa; phylum Chordata; class Mammalia; order Carnivora; family Mustelidae; genus Mustela; species Mustela nigripes. Next base: position 89,139,233 of record NC_081557.1, on the reverse strand, counting down.
GGGCCTCCAACCCAGGGCAGCCTTGGCTGGTTAATGAGACTCGAACAGAAATACAGGGTCTGGCTCTGGGGTTTGTCTTATTAATTACTCCTGCCCCCCCTGGCTCGCTCTTACATCCTGGTGTTTCCACTTATAATTCAGAGGTAATATCTGGCCACGAGAGAAAACTTAACTAATAGCACATTAGTTGGTAGAGAATGGACAAAGCCATCTTTTCCTAATGGGAGTAGAAAGACAGGGTGTGCCTGTGGTTATCATTTTGATGATAGACATGTGCGTGAGGCCCAGACAGGTTAAGTCCTACGTCCAGGATTTAGTAAATGGCAAGCTTGGTCTGGCACCTGGGTCCGGCACCTGGGTCCTTCAGAGTCCAAAGTCTGTGCTTTGCCTGCTACCTTAGGTCTCAGATTTCAGCTGACAAATGAAAAGGGGGAAAAGTCATTTGTAGAGGCCCTTGAGTGAGGAATTGTAGCTCTTGAACTCTAGGGGAATATCAAGATCTCCTGATCTAGGCAAGATACTATTTACTCTGCTTTTCAGAAGAAGTGATTCTGCTCCAGAGATGTGAAGCCACTTGTCCAGGGTCACCCAGCCGGGAGGTGACTGAGGAGGGAGACCAGACCACACGTTCCTTCCTACTGAGTAAAGCCTCAGATGTCCAATAATTCCATGCTTATTAAAACAGGGTCTATTTAAGATGATTGCGAGCTGAATCTGGGGACTGAGCCTGACTGACTCCTGCCATTTCCTCTTCTGCCGTCCTCAGTGGAGACAGCAACGTACATCATCGTCTTTCCTGTTGCTCCTCCTGGACTCGAAGGCTGGCATTTAAATCTGACCTCTCCCCTCACTCACATTCTTCCTGCCAAAGACTGAGCTGGACCCTCTTGGGGGTTTCACTTCCCACTCTGGAGTGATTAACATGTCCCTTCTCCCGGCACGCAGAGGAAATGAGCAAAGCACTTCTGTTTGGAAAAAGAGAGAGAGAGAGAGAGAGAGGACAAAAATAAATAACACAACCCCAGGCTCCAGTTTGGGTTTGCAAAGTGGAAAACAAAACAGAACCATTTCCCAGGTACTTTTATGTTATTGCCTCTATAATGTGCCCAAAAATATTTTCCAAGTGATTCATCTACAATCCAATAAGAACAACGGCTGTTGCCATTCGTGGGAAAGAAGCTGGAGAGCATTAGTGAGCCATTTTATTTTATGAAGGGGAAGTGGCACAGGTGTTTGGAGCCATTTGCCTGAGGCTTCGAGGCCGGTGCCCGGGGGCGTCTGTAGCTCCGGGCGGGGCAGCTGGCAGAGGTGCAGGTTGGCTGAGGCACCAAGCAGACAGTACCCCGTGGCTAACTCGGGACAGGGCTACCCAGGCTGGAAGCTTTCAACTTCAGCGCACTGGCCTCTCACCACTCAAAGATCTCTTTGTCGCCTGCCGACTTTCAGAAAGTATCATTAATGGTAATAATTCACATTTGTAAGGGACTTGGTAGTTTTCAGGGCTGCCATTTAGCCATCATCTGGTGTGATCCTGAAACTGAAACAGATACCGTCATCCCCATTTTACAGATGGGAAGACTGAGGCTTTGAAACCTTTAGTGCTTTATTCAGATTAAGAGGCTCCCTTCCCCACAACCTCTCTCTTCCCCTGCTGTTTTTGTATGTCCCTGCCCCTCTTGTGAATGCTGGGGATTTTCTGTTGAATTCTGATGTAGAGCAGGAGGTATGGGCTTCTCTAATGGGTAATGCTGCACAGTGTCCGTCCCTGGGACAAGAAGAAGGCTGTTAACCAAGAAACAGGAGTGGTCAAGGGAACCTCAAGGTGGCAGGGGAGAAACTCTGCCAGGCCCTACTCTGCCAGGCCCTACCCTGAACACAGACATGGAGGAAGCTGGGCATAGGAAATGGTGCTTCTTCAGACAGGTGGGCAGGGCCCAGGAAGGGTAAAGAGGGAAACTCAGAGTGGGTCTAAGGGGACCACCAGAGGCCAGGTTGGATAGATGAGTGACCCTCTTGTTCCTTTCCTCTTCTTATTTCCAGGCTGGTAGAACGGTCTTATTGAATCATTCCAGTCTCATTAGTTGTGCATTTTGGATTAAGGCAAAGGACGGGTTTGCAGCAAAGCAATAGTGAGGGGGACAAGATGAAGCTTAGGGGACAAAGGTCAGGGGAGAAGGAGCCTGCTGCCTGCCTCACTGGAAAACCTCCCTCTCCTGCCAACCACGGAAGGCCAGGGTTTGAGGAATTTGAAACCTAATCGTCCACAACAATGTGAATTTACCTAACACTACTGAACTGCACACTTGAAAATGATTAAGACGGTAAATTGTATTTCATGTAGTTTACCCATAAGAAAAATAACTAGTTGTAAGAACTGCTCATAGTTGATGAGTCAAAGGTTTATGAGGGTTCTGACAACAGACAGTATTTCTCTGCCCTACCTTTTCCTAACCCTTCAGCCTCCCCTCTTCGAAGCAATGGCTTTCAACTTTTTATATCTTTCTTCTGACATTTACATATCTCTAGAGTTCTAAATAATGTGTATGTATCGTTTAGTCTAATGCATCAATTATATTATCTATTGACTTTCTATTTATGCTAATGAGGATTTAGTTCTCTTCTGCTAAGTCCCCTCTGATTCTTACCCTGATGTAGGGTATTTAAATTCTCGTTAAATCAATATTCAGGATTTATACTGCGCCTATTTGACTGTGATTCACAGCTGACAATTATATTATGGTTATGTTTCTTTTCTTTTTCTTTTCCTGACGTTCATAACCTTGTTTTGTTTTGTTTTGTTTTTTGCTTTAATTTTCTCTGTATTTACCAAAAGCCTCTGAGAATAACTTTCCTGAAGGTCAGACTCATCAGACCATCAGTTTGTTCCAACACGTGTCTTGGAGACTTCGCTTTTGGACGTCGCTGTCGTGTCCAGTTGGCTTATGCCTGGGCCTATGGCTCGGCTGTGATCCCCGGATGTTCCCTGCTCTGGTCCCAGGAAATCCCTTTGCCTTTCTGTTAAATACATGCCTTCTTTCCAGGGTCTTGCATCTTCTTTTTTTGGCTTGCTCCATTGTTTGGATGGAGTGCATTTACTGGGAGTTTTTGCAGGTTTGAAAGATGCGCAGTGACCAAAGGCCTGGTGAGGACAGGCCACAGTGTGGCGCTGTACACACTGGACTGGCATGTTCCTCACCTGGGGCACAGCAGCCTCCTCTCCCCTGGGTAGGATCTCCTGCTTTCTGAAGCCCCTGTGGTCTTTCTTCTTATCTCTTCCTCCTGCTGAAGGATTTTGAATTTTAGTAAGGCAGGGCCTTCACCCATGTCCCATTAGTAAGGGACAGAACAGTGACTTGAACCCATCTCCATGGCAAGCATGGCCATCTTGCTTCCACTCTGCCTAGAAAACTTCCCAAGGAAGGCAATGCTTTAGGAGGGGAGGGAGGAGGCAGCGTCCTTCAGCAGGCCAGCCAAGGCCTCCCAGAGACAGCCCCGCAAAGGAACCCATCTCCATGGGTTCAAGTCCAGCATCTTCTTCCAACTGAGCTGTGATCCGTAACCCTTCTACCACAGCAGGACCAGTGCTCCCAGGTCCTTGCCACGCACCAGCCGTCAGGCCTCATGCAACAGACCTCACCTCTAATTCCCTTCCTCTTTACCCAGTTCCATTGTGGATGCATGTCCCCAGCCCCCTGGGCCCCTGCCTGGCCCCTGTCCAGGGAAGGCATGGTCCCCCTGACGTGAAACCCCAGGGGCTATAAGATGACCTGGAGGTTTATCCTTTTCTGGGCTGGTCTGCTTGGTGGAGGGGAATGTGGTTAAAAGGATCAAGGTCTTCCCTGCCTCCTCCCTTCGTCTGTCACACAGCCCTGCTCAGGCCCCTTTGAATTGGCAGGATGTCAGTGGAGGGGATCCCCTGTACGACATGCCTGGTCGCCTTTGCCTGGAAAAACTCAGGTCTGAATCAAACAAGGGAAGGCGTAGCACATTGGGGAGAGAGTCAGGCTCCTCTCCATCAAGTCTGTTGTAACTCAGTAGGTGAGAGCATGTCATGGAAGCAAACAGGGCAGGAGAGCCTGTCCTTTGCGGGGCTGTCTCTGGGAGGCCTTGGCTGGCCTGCTGAAGGACGCTGCCTCCTCCCTCCCCTCCTAAAACATTGCCTTCCTTGGGAAGTTTTCTAGGCAGAGTGGAAGCAAGATGGCCATGCTTGCCTGAAGTCATGCATAAGTAAAATCCACAGATAATTCCCAAGCTCTGCTTTAGCCATTAGTTTTCATCTTTCTTGCCACAAAACCTTTCTCCAAACTGCTAAGGGAGCAATGCTGATTGATTTGTGCCTTTCCCCTTTATGTTTCCTCTGCTCCCTCTGTCTGCTTCTGATGAAGATAGAAATTAGCTATGAAATAACCCAAGTAAGGCCACTTCTTCCGCACGTAGATAGACAAGCAAGAGTCTTCAGTAATCCATAAACTAGATGATCAGGCCCAATGCCATTTACTGTTTACTTATTCATTTATTCATTCTATGCTGTTTACCCTATGCTGTTTACTCATTCATTCATTCACTCCGTGGAATCTTCTTGATTGAAGAACATTCTAGGCTCTGGGGTGATGAAATCATAGCATCTCGCTATCAGAGGTATTTAAAGTGCATTTGCAGGGGCACCTGGGTGGCTCAGTGGGTTAAAGTGCATTTGCAGTAGCGTGACCTCCTACAGACTGTAGTCACCCCAAGGCCATGAACCTGGATGGATTTACTCGTTGGGTATGGGGTCCTCTGGGTCTGGCTTGGACGGCAGGACAGGCCGTTTGCTCAGAGTGAGAGCCCCGTAAGTGTGTGTTGTTGATGGTGATGCTTGGCCAATAACGCTAATCCCACCGTTGTCATCAGGGGATAAATCAGTCCTCGCGTGTATGAGAATTTCCCCTTGAACGTGTTTCCAAGGATGCTCAATCACACGTTTTATGGGTTCCAAGAGCTGAGGCATGATGAAAAGGGCCTTGGCAGTTGGCTGCTGGGGAGAAGTTGAGCAGAAAAGAGGGAGTCCGTGAATTAGAGCCCCGCTGCTCACCCATGCTACCCCGCGGCCGCTGAGGACCCTGGGCCTCCGCTCGGCGATCTTCAGCTCAAGCTTGCGAGTTCTTTGGTGACCGCTCCCCTCTTGTCTCTCTGGGTGGGAGGAGGAGGTAGGCGTGGGGATGGAAAGTTGGCACCAGAGTACGTGGGACTCAGAATGGTTGTGAACAAGTGTGTAAGAGAGCAGAGGAGGACCGGGCAGGGGAGCGGCTGGGACTGGACTTGGACTCAGCAGGCCGTGGTCCTGGCCAACAAAGACCGCATGTGTGTGGCCGTGAGTCGGGAACCAGGGAGCCGCAGAGGTTGAGGGCTTGGGGCTCAGGACCTGCTCCCAGCCCCTTCTGTGTGGAGGTGGCCCAGCCTGACGGCTAAGCCTGTGCTCACACTCCTGCTTCTCAGACTGAGGCCTGGACAGAAGGACAGAAGGACTGCCTCTCAGTCCAAGGCCTGGACATGGCTGATGGCGAGGTCTTGGTACTTCAGCTGACTCTCCTCCACCGACTCAGGGATTGGGGGCGTCACAGCCCTGAGAGCATCTCCTGTGACACATCCTCTCCCCTCCAGGACCAGCCCCAGGGCCTCCAGGACAGAGTCCCCGATGTAAGGTTTAGTTCTTTGTTACATGTTTTCTCTGCAACCTATCTCAAGCTTCTGAGAACAAGTCAGGAATGTCTCCCATCATCCGAGTGTGCCCTAATGTGGGCCAGGCGTGTGACAGGGACTACGCAAGTGCTGGGCGGACAGAGCCGGGGCTGCGCTGCGTGGTTGTGCCAGAACGGATGGGGGACAGTGTCCAGAGATGGTGTCGCCAGGCAGGATGGGCCGTCATGGTTCTGGGTCTTCTTCCAGGGAGGGGAGGCCAAAGGGATGGAGATGATGGCGAGCAAACACTAGAAGGGTGCATGCTCTGCCCCGGGGCCTGTTGGAACGCCTTACACACACAGGTGCCCTCATTTAATCCTTTTTTTTTTTTTTTCTCATTTAATTCTTAGTACAGCCCTATGAGGTGGGTGTTCCGATTACGCCCACTTCACAGATGAGGAACTGGAGACCTGGCTTACTCCCGTGCGCCCTTCACATCTCTTCCTTGGCAAAGGCTCGAATTCCCTCCACCTCCCTGTCACTGCATTCCTTGCTCTTCCTGGCTGTTTGCTTGTCCCGCTTCCCCAGGACTGACCGTAAGTTCTGTTTGCACAGGACAAGGCCTGTCTTGAACCCTTGTGTTGAACCCAACCAGGTGGTTGGTGTGGCGTAGATGCCCAGTGCATGTGTTTGAATGAATGGATGAATGAGTGAATGAACAGACCGCAGGAGTGTCCCTTGGTCTCCACTGACGCGTTCCCCCAGGCTGCAGGCAGGGTGGTTCTTTCTTCTGTGTCTCCCCAAGGGGCCCATGAGCAGAGGGGTGCCCCAGAACCAGGCCCCTCTGTGGAAGCCGTGTTTGTTGAGCACCTACTATGTGCCCAGGTCCATACTGAGTACCAGGGAAGGGGCCCCTGCCGTCAAGGAGTTTCCAGCATCTTCTGTGGAGAAATCCTTTCCTTTGAATCTCTCCTGTGCTGCTCACGAATAGCCCCCACTTCATCTTGTAGGAGTTGTAGGAAGGGACGAATGAGGGCCATTCTCAGCAGCCTTCGCAGCCTCAGAGGACTCTGCCAGGGCCACGCTACCGCCAGCTAGACCAGCCGAAATGATTCGGTCATGCACCTTAATGCTGGGGTCCTTTGCTTGCTTCTTTTTGGGAACGTGAGGCTTTGTTTGTTTGTTTGTTTCAAAATTGGAAGCATGTAAGTTTTCTGCTCAGCCTGTGGCAGACCAGGGGTCTCTTTCCATTTACTGTCTCCAGTCTTGCCTCGCCTCGCCTCGCCTCGCCTCTCCTCTCCTCTGCCTGCCCAGCCACTGCCTTGTACCTGGTGTAATGTTCCCTCCTTATTCCGTGGCTCCTCACAGAATCTGACCTGCATCACATCCCTCTGGGTGCCTGGGTCTTCCCACCATCTTCCACGCTCTCCTTCCCCACTGGGACATTTTTGCAGGAGATGCCAAGGGTTTTCTGCGTGGGGTGTTCTCCTGAGAGTGTGGACGTGTCTCGGCACGTGCCTCACACCCTGCCCCAGGCATAGCTGTATATCCAACTCCAGCTCTTGGCGGGTTCTCTGTCCTTTTCCCTCCAGACACCACAAGTCTCTCTGACCTCCTGCTCGGCACCGCAGGGACATTGGCAGGCCTCGATGTCCTTGTGAACTGCGCAGTAGAAAGCTGCTGAGGGGACCCTGAGCAGAGCTGCTCAAACGTGGTCCCCAGGGCATTCTGCTGCCGCCGGAAAGAGGCAGCTCCTTGTATTTTGAGGCGGCGACCATAGGAAAACAAAGTATGAATGGCCATAATTTCCTGGGCTCCTGAGCAAATTTGTATTTCATTCTGATTATTGAATGTGTTGCCTAATTGTAGCTATAAAAAGAAATAGTCCATCTTCCCCATGAAAGCCTGGTGCTGGCTAATTGTTGTTTAATTAGTTGATTCCAGTGGTCGAGGGGTGAGTGTGGAATTACAATTACAAGTCCTATTATTTCATGGAGATGGCTGAATTAATTAGTGGGACAATAGGATTCCTCATTGTTGACATCTTAAGAATCCACAATAATAACTTTAAGATGGGTTGCAATCATGGAAGTTGGTAATGGATTTGTCTTCTCTGCTGGGTGAGACTGGACTTTAGGAGGACCAAGGCCTCCCTTTCTGTCCCACTCCCAGGGGTTGGATGGGAGTCTGCAGAGGCAGGTGCTCTCAGAGTTTTGGCGGGAGGAAGCAGGGAGGGATCCCACACCTGTGCTTGGCTCTCTCGTGACCTGAGTGGGTGGAGGCCAAGGGTAATGTGAGCTGGGGAAGAGGAGGAGGGAGACGGTCCAGCCAAGAATGTGCAGGGTTTGATTCAAGGTCAATGAAGAACTTTGCTTATAGCTCTGGTGATCACGGACAGCCACGCTGGCCAGGGGCTAGTGGCAGGGCTTTCGGGGAGTCAAGCAGTGACAAGGCCAAGGTCATGCAAGGAGCTCTTGGAACTGGATGGGTCCTCGGGAACCTGTGTTCCCAAAGCTCTTTCTAACTACCAGCCTGCGCTGGGTCAGAGACAAGGTTGGTTCCTGTTTGGTTCCGGATGACCTTCAGCCTTCTGCTTAAAATCTGACCTTAGCTCCTGCTGGGCATGCCCAGGTTGGGGTGGGGAGCTGGGAAGATTCTGCTCCCTCTCCTTCATTGTCATTTTCCGCCCTCTCCCCAGGAGTCACCAGAAGCATCCTCCACTCTGGATATAAAAGAGAAATATTGTACTGTAGCTTCAGCAAGAGAGGTGATAATGAGGATATAGGAGAAACTGTTTATCCAGGTAGTTAATATATGAATCATCCTGAAGGTCACGTGGTAGCTTTCTTTAAAAGAGAGATTCCTACCCTAGCCTCAGCTGCACATGTGGGCACGTGGGCCAGGGTATTGTTCTGCCCGGAATTCTGGATCTTGTTAGAGTTGGAGCCTGGAGACGTGAAGTCTGAGATGGTGGGGTGGGTGGTGGGTGGGCTGTGGCCTCTGAGGAGAGTAGAAGGGGGTGAGATCCTGTGGAAAGCACTGAATGGGGTGATGGAGATCTCTCGGATTTGAAGGACCTTCTCCCTTCAGGTTCTGAAGACAGTTACCCAGTGAGAGCTGGACGGGAGCCCTTTCCGGGTGCTTTGTTCTGGGTGCGCAACTTCCCCTTTCTCCCACCAGTGTCCCACTCTGTTCTTCCAGGGCTAGAGGCCTCCTCCAAGGGGACAGAGGGCCCAGGGTTTCTTGGAAGGCACATCATTAAGATTTAATGGGACATTTCCTGCCAGACAGAGGGATTGTAAAATGCGACTAATTCAGATAGCTAGGGGAGCACAGAGTCATTTCGCCTGTCGGCTCGCAAAGGCCAGACATGAAATTATGCCAGTCCCCTGCTCTCTTCTCTCCAGCCCTCCCCACCTCACCCCTGGGCTGCAGCTGCGCTGCTCCCGGAGCAGCTCCTGGACAGTGGCCCACCCCACCGGCGGCCGGGTGTGCCGCACAGCCCGCAGAGGGTAGTTAGCAGCACTGGGAGCTTAATGAGGAATGCCACACCAGGCAGGGTCCAGGCAGCCACAAGCCCCTGTGCAGGGCACACGCTCCTTGGCTCACGCCCTGGGGACTCCAGCCACAGCCCAGGCAATCTTTTGATTCCCCTGCAGTGGGTTTTCCGGAGCCTGATCTGTGAGGATCCTATCCCTTTGGCAGAGGGAGCTGAACAGCTGAAGGAAGGGAGTTGGAGAAGGGGATGCGGTATGTGTGTGCATGTGTGTGTGCATGCGCCTGCGAGAGACAAAGGATCAGAGACAGACAGACAAAGGAAGAGAGAGGGGCCAGAGCGGGAGAAGGAGAGAAATAAGAGTGTGTGGGGGGGCGGAGTAGAAGGGCAGCGGTTGCCTTCCCCAGGGCAGGATCATTTGGTCAAGGCTGGTCTCATCTGTGAGTCTATACCCACAGGAGCCTAGAAATGAGAACAAGGAGGGACAGAGAACAAGGAGTCCCACAGTCCTCTGGGGATCTCTGCTCTGTACCTTCACTCTCGGGAGAAGAACATGCTGGATTAGATTCCCAGGAACCCCGAGAGAGGCGGGAGTTTAGAGCTGCCCATAGGCATAAGGTGGAAACACCTCTAGAGGTGGCCTCCAGAAGGCTCTGCCTCTTACAGCGGGTGTGACCTCTCTGAGGTCATGTAAATGAGAGGCTGCTGTTGCCAACCTCACAGGGTCGTCATGGGTATTCATGAGACAACACAGCCAGAACTTCTGGGATATACCAGTAAGCTGATGTTAGCCACCTTCCCTCCCTTCTGTGAAAGAGGTGCCTAAGGCAATGTCAGACACAGGCTCGGCTCTCCTCGCAACCTGGTGTCATCAGCCTTTGGGACCCGAGGACCATTCAGGAGCTGCCCAGCAAGACATGGGGCTCGGCCCGACCTGCCAGCTGGCCCCTACCCTGCCTGTCACGTATCCCTTGCTTTCTTGCATGGCCCAACTTTGCCCATCCCCACAGGTACCCCAAGTGAGAGGTTTGCTAATGCCGCTAGCTTGCTGGTGGCTGGGTTTGAGCCCAGCCTCAAGTTCTGGGCTAGTTACTCCGTCCAGAGTGGGGCTGAGGGTAGGCCATCTCTTGGGCAGTGCCGGGCCTCCCTTGTGTCTGCAGCTCAGAGGCACACTCCTTCCTGAGGACACAGCATTTGTGGCATACCTACTTTGTACCGGGCCCTGCCCCTAGCACCGAGGATTCCACAGAGGCTAAGGCTGGTGTGATGACTGGCTGTGAATGAAGATGATCAAGATGTGATAAATGTCATGACGAAATGAAAACCCCAGAACAGTTGAGGTATGGGGGGTTTTTGGGGGACCTGAGGGGGCATCCTTCTGAGGTGACGTTCTTCTGCTCAGATGTGGAGGGTCAGAAGGAGCTGTCCACATAGGTCAAGCCAGAGCCTTCTGGGTGAGGGGAATTAGGCTGGAGCAAAATCCCCCATGTGGGGCATACTTGGTGTCCTCGAGAGACAGAAAGATGGCCAGAGTGGCTGGCTCATGGCAGACGAAGGGAGGCTGTGTGGCGGGGCCAGAGCTCTAGGCATGGCCTTGAGGGCTGGGCAAGAATTTGGATTTTACTCTCAAATGAGACAAGAAGACAGCAGAGTTTGAAGTAGGGAGTGACACAGTCTGATTTATATTTGAAAAAAGTGATACTGACTGCCCTTTAAGAATAAATTATAGGGGAGGAAGAATTAAGAAGCGACATATAATAGGCTGGCTTCGAGCTGATGGTGCCTTGGACGGAGGGCAGCCCTGGCAACAGCATAAGTCTGTTGGGTGGGATCCAGATATATGTGCTTCCCTTTTCTGAGGAAGGTACACTTCATGTACATTAAAATGCACTATGTAACGCGAAGTTCTATGAATTTTGACAAAGGTGCACACTGTGTGACCAGAGCCACTCAAGATACGGAACGATCCCCTCAACTCACAAATTCCCCTGTGCCTGTTGTCAGCCCCTCCTCCCACCTCCTCCCCCAGGCCCACCACTGATCTGGTTTTGTTCCTGTGGGTTTGCCTTTTCCAAAAAAGTCATGTAAATGGAATCATACGGTACATGGCTTTTGGAGTCTTTGCCCAATCCATTCCTTCTCTTCATGCAATGCATCCGAGAGCACTCTTTGTTACTGCTGGGTAGTATTCTGTTCTATGAAAATACCAGTTTATTCATTCACCTCTTGAAGGACATTCAGGCAGTGTTTCATGTTTGACAATGTCAGGTAAACCCTCGAGTACAGGTTTTTATGTGAGTATAAGTTTTGACTTCACCTGGGTCAACCCCAAGGAGCGGAATTGCTGGGTCATCCAGTAAATGTAGGTGTCACTTCATCAGAAACCACAACCTGTTTTCCAAGGTAACATTTTGCATCCGCACTTAGCAATGGATGAGAATTCTAGTTGCTCTGAATCCTTGCCAACACTTGGTATTGTCTTTTTTTAAAAAAAAATAAAATGTTTTCCTCCATTCTAATAGATACATAGCAATATCTCCTTATGCTTTTAATTTGCATGTCCCCAAACGCGAATGATGTAAGTATGTTTTCATCTGCTCATTTGCAATCCCTCTATCTTCTTGGGTAAATTATCTAAGTCTTTTGTACATTTTAAAAATATATTTTAATTATTTGACAGACAGAAATCACAAGTAGGCAGAGAGGCAGCAGAGAGAGAGAGAGAGGGAAGTTGGGTCCCTGCTGAGCAGAGAGCCCGATGTGGGGCTTGATCCCAGGACCCTAGGATCACGACCTGAGCCAAAGGCAGAGGCTTTAAACCACTGAGCCAGCCAGGCTGCCCTCTTTTGTACATTTTTGTATTGCTTGTTACTTTTCTTATTATTGAATTTTGTGAGTTCTGTACATATTCTGGATGTACGTTCTTTATCAGAACTGCGATTGGCACAGGTTCTCTCCCACTCTGTGGCTTATCCTTCCTCTCATGCGTACTCATTCTTGCTTGCTCTCTCTTAAATCATAAGACCAAGGATATTTATGAAAATAGAACAAAGACTAAAACAAGCATAATTCTTTTATCACAGACCAATCCTCTGTTGTTCAGAGTGTGGTTTCAGAAGACAGCCTCTATGAGAATCTTACCTTGATGGACTAGATTTTGTGTTTCTATGTTTTTTAATTATAGTAAAATACACAGAGCACAAATTTAGTATCATAGCCATTTTTAAGTGTATGGTCCCGTAACATTAAATACAGGTACGTTATTATAACCAGCCTCTAGGGCACTTTTCACCGTTCAGAACTGAAATCTTCACCCGTAAAGCAACAGCTCTGTATTTCCTACTCCTCCAGGCCCAGGTGATGACTATTCTTTCTGCCTCTCTGAATCTGGCTACTCGTTAAGTGGAATCATACAATATTTATCCTTTTGCGAGTAGCTTATTTAACCGAAGATAGTGTCCTCACGGTTCATCCATGTTACAGCCTGTGACAGATTTTCTTTCTTTTTTTAAGGCTAAATGATGTTCTAGGGTATGTAGATGCCACCTTTCCTTTATCCATTCGTGTGTCAGTGGACATCTGATTGGCTTACACTTTTTGAAGATTTTTATTCATTTATTAGAGAGAGTGCATGTGCACACATGCGAGAGAAGGGGGAGAGGGAGAGGGAAAGAATCTTAAATAGACTCCCTGCTGAGTGCAGAGTCCTGACATGGGGCTTATGACCCTGACTGAGCTCATGACCTGAGCCAAAACCAAGAGTTGGACACTTAAGTGACTGAGCCCCTCTAGGAGCCCCTTGCTTATACTTTTTGATTGTTGTGATTAATGCTGCTATAAAATTGGGTGTAAGCATATCTCTTTGAGATCCTGCTTTCAACTGCTCTATATTCTTTTCATTCTTTGGACAGTGCCTTTTGAAGAGCGGAAGTTTGGGGTGCCTGGGTGGCTCACTGGGTTAAGCCTCTGCCTTCGGCTCAGGTCATGATCTCAGGGTTCTGGGATCAAGCCCTGCCTCGGGCTCTCTGCTCAGCAGGGAGCCTGCTTCTCCCTTTCCTCTGCCTGCCTCTCTGCCTACCTGTGATCCCTCTCTCTCTGAAATAAATACATAAAATCTTGAAAAGCAGAAGTCCTTAATTTGATAAAGTCTAATTTGTCAGTTTTTTCTTTTATGGATTGTGCTTTGGTATTGTGTCTGAGTACTCATTGCCTGATCCAAGGTCACAAATATTTCCTCCTACAATTTCTTCTAAGAATTTTATAATTTTATTTTATTTTATTTTTTAAAGATTTCACTTATTTATTTGACAGAGAGAGATCAGAAGTAGGCAGAGAGGCAGGCAGAGAGAGTGAGAGGGAAGCAGGCTCCCCACCGAGCAGAGAGCCCGATGCGGAACTCGACTCCAGGACCCCGGGATCATGACCTGAGCCTAAGGCAGCGGCCCAACCCACTGAGCCACCCAGGCGCCCCTAGAAATTTTGTAATTTTAGATCTGATTGTTTGGTTCATGATCCATTTAGAGGTATTTTTAAAAATATGGTGAGGGGTAAGGGTTAAGGGTTTTTTTGTTCATTTGTTCGTATTTTGTTTTGTTTTGCAAGTGGATAACCGGTTGTTTTAGGACTGTTTGTTGAAAAGACTACCCTTCCTCCACTGAATGACTTTTACATTAGATAGGTTTTTGAGCTAGGATTGATAGGACTTATGTTTGGGTGTGGAACACGAGGGAGAAAGAGGAATAAAGGTTGACTGAGTTTTGGCTCAAGCATCTGGTAGGATTATGGTGCCATTTTCCAAGATGGGGGAACTTAAAGGAGAACAAGTTTGGGAGTTGAGAGTTATGCTTTGGAAAAGCCCATGAGGCATAAGAGCATTTGGCAAGGAGACAGCTGACAAAGGAGTCTGGAGTTCAGGGCAGAAGTAAAGGCTGGAGATACAAATTTTGCAAGTCACTGGTGCAGAGAGACAGGTAAGCCAACACTGAGAGTGCCATGTGCTGAGTGTAGCAATAGAGCTTTGTGCGAGGGGGGCAGGGCTCTGGGGCAAAGAGTAAGGGCGGGAGCACGGAAGGGGCTTCAAGGGGGCCAGGTGAGTGGGTCTTAATGAGCGAGTGGGAGAGAGGACCTGGGGCATGGCACTCCCGGGGAAGGATCAGAATGTGCACAGGTGTAGGAGTATGAAGCGCGGGGGTCTTAGGGAACCTGCAGCGTTTGGAGCAGCCAGAGGAAAGGCACGATCGGGAGGATGGGGCGGGGCTGAGTCTGGGAGAAGACAAGGCCAACTCAGGAAGAGCTGCTGTGTAGAGAGAAGAGTTTAAACTTCCTCATGGAGACCCAGGGTGAAGCAGTGACAGACTTTCTGCGAGGTCATGACCATATGCCTCTGCCCTCACATGTCTGTTTCAGACAAATAACCAGGGCCCTGGTGACAAGTGGGGACCTGGAGAGAGGAAGGGGGAAGGTCAGGGAGGAGGAGTTGGGTGCCTACGACAAGCTGATGTGTGCACTTGGCAGTGGTGGGAGGGATGGGAGGTTAGAGGGGCAGTGAGGACATTTAGGGCAAGTGCCCTCCTCTCTTAGGGCTCCCTCCTTCTGCACTACAAGCCAGTCTACCCTTCTTCTGACCTGTGGAGTGTGTTTGTCCCTCGGGATCCCTGATTAGATCAAACCCCACAATGTAGATGGTTCTCTGTGCTTTGCGATCCTGATGTGCGGTTAAAATCAAGGCACCTGCTCATTCCTGTCCACTCAGGCCGGGCAGCGAGGGGGGACCAGAGCCAGGCCTCCAGTGGACGGCGGCTGGGTCTGATCCTTCATCCATCGGCCTAATCAGACCCTGTCTGTCCTGACAGGAATACAGATGTGATGCTTCTTTTTCACTCTGTCTGAAATTGCTTTGTAATAACAGTAGGAGTTAGAGAGGCATTTTTATTGATTAAACAATCGAGGCGATCTGTCTTTACAAAACTGAAAATACAGAGGTGTCTCTTTCTCCCTCTGTATACATTACACATGCTTATTTATTAGTGGCAACAGTCTCTGCTTATAATCAAGCTGATGTTTATGATGGGCGCTGCTTTACCACGCCAGGCCGAGATGGTATAATGGGAACTGGAGTGAAAAGAAGCCTAATGAAATGACACTGACAATCACGGGTGAGAGGCCCCCGGGGAAGGCAGCGCGGCGGGGATGAGCGGTTGGAGGGAACCATGGAGCCATTTTGATGCAGAAAAAAGGATTCTCATAATGTCACATGGACAGAACAACAGGGCTTTGGATCGGACGCCTCAAGGTTTGAATCCTAGCTCTGCCATTTATTGCGTGTGTCACCTGGGAGAAGCTACTAAAAGTCTCTGTCACCCAAAATGGGGATAATGATGTTAATAGGATGGCATATGCGAATCACTTAACACAGTGTTAGACCTGTGGAATTAGTACCTCGATCTTTCCAGAATGGGGTTCTAGGTAGGGCTGGGTGTGTTTGGTTTGGTAACTTGGGTAGTGAGCAAGTTCAGAGCTGCTCAGAATTAAAGTTCAGGCCCAGCTCATTCATCTTAGATCCTGCTTGCAAGGCTGGCCTGCCCTCTGGAGCCTGCTGGGTTCCTGGGCCAGGTGCTGGTTAGCTGTGGTGCTAGGGGAGTCTTCCGGGGGAGGGAGCAGGCCGAGGGAGGTGGGTGAGTCACCTTTCCAGTCGAGGGGGTGGAGCGTGGCCTTGTTGGACAAGGAGGCTGCTGCTGGAGCAACTGGCTGCATCTAAGAGATCTTTCTAATTCCAAACTGATATGGTGTAATTGTTCCAGCCCTGCAGGGCTCTGTAGGAAAACCGCTGGCAGTCGCTTGGCTGCTGGGTTTGCTAAATCGTTTTCCTGAATTCAGTTTATCATCCTCGATTGTGAGCCTCGGCACACAGACCAGGGGCCTGCAGGCTCAGGAGGGCAGGTGGCTGGAGGTGAGCGAAACAGATGTTTGGAGTAGCTATCTCTGCTCGTGGGCTGGATTTGGCCTGCTCTTGGGGATACCCAGAATCCAGAGGGAGGTGAAATAACTTAGGTGGGGTTCTCTGCATGCTTCTGGTCCTCAGGCTTCTGGGTGCTTGGATTTGGGGTCTCTTGGGGCAGGAGCTTCTTGCAGCATGATGTTCTTGGTGTTAAAATGTTAGGGTGAGGTGACCACCCTGCCAGTCAACTGCCTTCCTTACTGCCTGGCAACTGATCAGTAATTGCAAACCTGGTACCCGCTGTGTGTACGCACCAAAGGGGATAGGGTTTCCCTGGAGTGGGTGGCGGCAAGCATTGTATAAAGTCTTCATGGGCTCGTCTGGAGTAGGTTTTCAGAGGTCAGGGAGTTACTGTGAATTAACTAACCTAGTGAGGAAGGTCTTACAGCAGGAGTGGGGTTTGCAGGATTCAGTCTGCAGGGTGGTCTGGGAGGCATTTCAGAAGGTCAAGGGTAGAAGCCAAGGTCAAAGTGTCTGGAATAATGAATGGAAGAGTTTGGTGTAAGGGAAGAGTAGGGCCAGTGTTCTCAACATTTTGGCTCAGATGATTCTTTGTTATGGGGGCTGCCCTGGCATTGTAGCATACTTAGCAGCATCTCTGGTCTCTACCTACGAGATGCCAGTCATACCAAACCCCTGAGCCCCCAAGTTGTGAAAACCAAATATGTCTCCAGACTTGTCAGACATGTGTGCAAAGTTGCACCCCTGTTGAGAACTGTTGGTGTAGGGGATAATGAGAGATAAGAGCGAAACATTGGCCGGGCCTTCTGGAAGGGCCTTGGGTTTCTTGTTAACATTGGGATTTCAGCTCAACAACAACAAAAAAATCAACCTGGTTAAAAAATGGGCAAAAGACTTGAATAGGCATTTCGCCAAAGATGAAGGACCAATAAGCATATCAAAAGGTGTTTGATGTCACTAATCATCGGAAGTATGATCAAAACCACAATGAGGTATCACTTCACACTCATTGGGATGGCTACTATGAGAAAAATAAAATAAGTGTTGATAGGGATATGGAGTTGTACACCATTGGTATACCACTGTGGGAAAACAGTATGGCAGCTCTTCGGAAAATTGAAAGTAGACTTACTATATGATTTAGAAATCCCACTTTTGGGTGTAGATCCAAAATAATTGAAAGCAGGTTTTGAAGAGATATTTGCACACCTGTGTTCATAGCAGCTCTCTTCAGAATAGCCAAGAGGTAGAGGCAAACCACATGTCTATTGATGGATGAATTAATAAACAAAATGTAGCCTATGCATGGAATGGAATATTATTTGGCCTTAAAAAAGGACAAACTGTCTCATGCTACAACATGAATGAGCCTTGAGGATGTTTTGCTAAAGCCAGTCATAGAAGGATAAATATGGTATGATTCCACTCATATGAGGCATATAGTCAAGTTCCTAGACAGTGGTTACTCGGGACTGGGGAGAAGGGGCAAAAAGGAGTTGTTTATGGGTATAGAGTTTCAGTTCTGCAAGAAGAAAAGATTCTGGGGATCTGTGTCGCAACAATGCAAATATACTTAACACGACTCAACTGTGTGCCTATCATGGTTAGGACGGTAAGTTCTATGATATGTATTTTTTAACACCATAACAAAAATTAAAGGGAGTTGGGACTTTCTTCTGGAAGTAATGGGGAGATACAGGTAGATGATTCAGAGAGGTTTTGCTGTGCAACCGTCTTCAGCATTCTTCTCCAGAACCTTTCACCTCTCCAGTATGAAACTCTGTACCCATTAGATACTAACTCCCATGCCTCCCTCCCCCAGGCCTTGGAGTCACCATTCTGCTCCAACTCGATAAATTTGACTGCTCTAGCTACCTCATAGGAGTGGAATCGTACAATATGTGCCCTTTCGTTTCTGGCTTATTTCACTTAGCATAATGCCTTCAAGTTCCTCCCTTTAAAAAACTGAATAATATTCCATTGTGTGGACATTTTGTTTATCCATTTATCTATTGATGGACCACCAAGAGCTTTTGCTCAGTTCCAAACTCCCTTTCCTGCCAAGGGTCCCCAAAGACAGACGCAGTGTGGGGCCCAGTGGGATGGTAATCTGAATGCAGCGGGGAGGCCAAGCGGAAGCCAATGCTTGTTCAACAGCTTGCATTGGAGCCCAAGAGTGACCCCTATCTGGTTATACTACCTTAGTGGTCCTCAGACTTTACCAAGTACCCCTGTCATGAAGAGGACTGGTGAAAACACAGGCTGCTGGGCCCAGCCCCACAGTTTCTTATTCAGGAGAGAGTCAGAAAATTTGCATATTTATCGAGTTCCCAGGTAATATGTACACTGCTGGTCTGGGAGAGCCACTGTACTATATAATTTTAACTCATTGCCCAGGCCAGACAAAACAGTTTGTAGGCTATCGGTGTTCAGTGCCTGGCCTCTTCCTAGCAGAGCTCAAAATCCTCCCCTTAACCCTGACTTCTGAATAGTGAAGACCTGTCTAGGAAGGGCTTGACAGATTGGAGACACCTGCTTTTGGCCGAGGATAAAGTCTCCGGAACTCCTATTGGCTTAGCCACTGGAACATTCTCAGTGCTGACTACCCCATTCTCTTGAGCCTCTTGAATTAGGCGCAGCTGCTGGAGGACAGTGCTCAGAATGTCTGAAAAAAAATGCCAGAGGCATTGAGCCTTTGACCTTTTAACGTTGGGAGCATTTCTTGTATGCACTCCCTGCCTGCAGGAGGATCTCAGAAGACAAAACATGACCCTTCCCATAGAGGATCCCCTTGGGCCTCTCACTGCCCTCCTGCCAGCCTCGCCTCTTTGTCCACAATCAAGGCTCTCCTCAGCAGGGCAGAGCGCATTGGTCTCTTTTAATATATATTTAAAAGGTATTGATAGCCTAAAGGGCCGGAGGGACCCATACACAGCCCTGCCTGGGCAGCTGGCATTTTCAGATGTAAGCTTCCGCCTCCTTCACTCCTGAAAGGTAAGAGCAGGAAGGGGCCTCAAAAGTCATTCTACCTAAACCCCCAAGGCCAGAGAGGGAGGTAAGGGTCACAGGGTCATGCAGCCAAAGGGGGGACAGAGCTGGCTCTGGACCCTGGTCTTTCTTACTGATGCATCTTGCCAATTCAAGGACGTACCTATACTGAAGGTCAGGGTCTGGGGCCAGGAGGTTTCAGTGGCCTTTCCATCCATAAAAGAATAATTCCCATTGGCCTTCTCTTCTTTCTCTCTAGTGTTTCAGCTCCACCCAGTCGTCTGCCCCTTACCCTGCTCCTGATTCTTCTCAGTTGGCCTGCCCTTACCCACAGGCCTCAGCACCAGAGTTCTTGGGTTCACCTGGCCTGGGCTGAGCATTTCCTCACAGCCTCAGACTTTGTCTTTTCCGGGGAGAGAGTGAAATCATCCTGTAGTTTCTGCCTTCCTCCCCAGAAGGGGTCCTTGGCTGTGTGGATCAGCCCGGTGGCCTGGATCTCTGGTCCCAGACGAATTCTTGTATGGATTCCCTGCATCCTGATGTCCGGGGACTACCTGCTGCTGCCTGGTGGTTATCACCTCGCTGCTGTTTTTCTAGGCTGTGCACAGGGCCTGACATATGATTGGCACTCAGTCTGATTGTAGAGGGATAGTGGATGCACACATAGGCTTCGTTCCTTCCCTTGAGTTGGATTCGGGTCTCAGGAACTCCAAGCCTGACCATACAGTGACTCAGACACGACTGAGTGACCCATGTCCGTGGGATCTTAGGCCCTTCGTGCCACAGGGTCGCTTTTCTCCAGGCCCATCTAACCTTTATTTGGGGAGTACCTACCAATGCCAGGCACCTGCTAGGCCGTTTATGTACGTTATTGATTTTCTCAGCAGCCCTGGAGGTAGGTATCGCTGTCTTTATTTTACAGTCTGGTTAAATGAAGATGTTGAGAGGTTAAGGAGCTTTTAAGAGCCTTGCCTTAACTCGTCCTCAGCTCTCTCTCTCCCTCCCTTCCTTGGCTTTCTGTTGCCTGACCCTGACCTAAGCCTTGAGACAGTCCCACATTGTGCTGGTAATTGCTAAGAGGCGGTGCGTTCAGCGGTTAAGTCACAAGAGCTCTGGCTTGTCCACGCGCGTCCTTCTTGTCTGGAGGGGTAAACTGAGGCAAGTCATCACACTTGGGGGATCCAGCCGTATCTGAGGACCAGCTCTCTCCTCCTCCTTCCCAAGCCTCCAGCTGGGCTCTGGCAGGTGGGCCTGGGCACAACTGGGCCCCCTGCTGGGCAAGGGCGCTAATGCATCCGAACAACTCTTCAACTCCAAGTCACTTTTCCCCGTCCTCTTGGTACGGTCTCACGGTAGCCAGAGCACTGATCGTGTCAGGGGTTTAGATGAACAACATGTTGGAAGGGTGAACCCAGATAATCGGGCTGCACCCCGTACCCCCTTCTGCTCCTCCCTCCCTCCCCTCCGCTGCCCCCTCTTCTTGGGAGTTCCGTGGGTCAGGACACTCACACACAACTCTCCGCTGTCTTCATCCCATGCGGCCGTGGTGTTTGCCTCTGGACTGAGGCTCACAGACACCCATCTTTGGTGCCAGCAAAGGGCTATGCTTTTGTTTTGCTGGGCTGTACAGTTCCTGAGCTGGGTCTCTTTTTGAGCTCCCCTCCTCATCTGTATTTGCCGGCACAGGAGCTCTTCTTCCCATCAGATGAGTCAGGGGAGAGATCTTGGAAGAGTAATTAATTTGAGCAGATGTGTGTCAGTGTCCCAGGAAATAAGAGCTATGGGTACAAGCCACCTCTGGGCTGCTCTGACCACGAGCTCCGGGAACAGGTGGGCCTCTCTTTAGGAAAACCCACGAGGTCAAGGCCGTTGGTGTTACCAAAAGACCCATCACTTTACTGAAGTCTTTGCTGCTACTTTCTTTAAAATCGAAGCTCTTTTAGTTTATGTAAGTGGTTTACAGGTCATTAGGTACTTGACAGAGGGGCTTTAGGGACAGGAAAACTTTATGTTCGAGCTTAAGAACCCGGTGCCAATTACACATCTTTTAGAGATGAAGATGAAGCATCTCAGAAATTGTATGTAAGCCCTGGGGGCCACGCTGTCTGGCTCAGACGGGGCTCCCCACAAACTTTCAGAGATGGTAGGCAGGGATTCCTACAGAAAGGTCCCTGTTTCTCTTCAGGGATGAATTCTGCGCCCCTCTCCCGACCGATCCCCTACTCAAGGCTCCACCCCCTTGGCTGTCGGGGGAGATCACCGGACTGAAAAATCAGAGTTCAGTTCATAACCTTTGAAGATTTACTATCTTATGCTTTTGTCTAGTGGACTCCCTTTCTGCACCCCAAAGCTCCCTTTCTTACTTTCTCTCAGTTGGGACCTCCCTGCTCTGCCCAGCGCCCTCAGGCTGAGCTCAGCATCGCACCCTGGAGCTGGAGGCGGACCCGGAAGGTCTGGGATGGAGCGTCCTCCTCTCCCCACCGAGACCTGCAAGCCTGCAGCTCTCACACAGCCCAGCCAGAGCTCCGAGGGCGGGGCCTCCCGTGTGTGCTCTGGATCCCCGCCTGTCCCCTTCTCGCCCACCTCCCCGCCGAGATGGGTCCAGCAGCATATGGGGGCGTGCCCTCTTATGGGTCATCTCGGAGAAAGCCACCTGCCACTGCCTACTGAGACACTGAGCTCCAGCTCAGCTCCTTTTCTTGGCCCAGTGACTGAGAACAATGTGGGCACACTCAGTCCCCACTCCTTCACACCCCCCCCCACCAGTCACTCTCCTGTCCACTTCAGTCTGGTCTCTGTCCCTACTGCTCTGCCCCCCACCTCCCAGCTTGGGGAGGCCACTGGTAGCTTTCACGTGGCCCGGTCCTGTGGACACTGCTCATCTTGGCTTCTCAACAGCAGGTAACACCCTCTTCTGCTTGGAGACCCTTTCTCCAGGCTCTGGACAGGATACTCCCCTGGCACCCTTCCCACCCCCTCTGCTTGTTCTTCCTTTACTCTTGTCTAAATATTGGGGCATCCCCAGTGTTGGCCCCAGGCCTTCTCCTCTGTCCTCACTTCTGCGCCCTGTGGTCTTGCCAGGTAAGCTCACTGGTCGCCAAGCATTAAATACATTAGATACATTAAATACTATCCAGTGATGACTTCCAGAGTTCTCTCTTGATCTCTGGTCTTGCAATTCTATCTGTGTACTCGAATTTTCCATCTGAATGTCCTGCAGGTATTACAAACATATATATGTAAAAACCTAACAACCCAAACTCTTGATTTCTTTTTCCAGATCTCTGTCTCCCTAAATCTTCCTCATCTCAGTAAATGACATCCACCACTTTGCAAGGCCAGAAACATGGGAGTCAGCCCTGATTTCTCCTGTCTCAGCTCACATCTCCTGTCCCACGAAGTCCTGCCAGTGTACTGCCCCTTGTGTCTCATATTTATACCCCTCTCTCCATGCACCCTGCCACCTACCAGCTGAGGCCTCCATCATCTCTGACCTAGGACCATAGCTTTCGGATTGATCTCTCTGCTTCCATTTTTGCTTCCTGGTCTTCACAGAACATGGCATTTTAAAAACATAAGATGTCGCATGTTACTCCTCTGCTTCCAACCCTTCAGTGGTTTTAAGGATAATGAATAAAATCCTAACTCCTTGCTGTGCCTTATAAGGCTCTGTGTGATCCGGCCATCCATGAGATTATCTAGCCTTAGCTTATATGCTCTTCTTGATTGGTTGTCCTGCCTACAACCCTTCCTCCCACCCTCCATTATAGCAGAGGCCCGATTGTGTTCAGACTGGGAGAATTTTTCGTGAAAGAGCTGGTGTAATTTCTAGGGGGAGACAAGCCCTTCCCCCTTCCCCCTCTACTCCAGGAGGTGACCCTGGTGAATCTGAGCTCATCACGGGATGCTGCGACTCCGTGGCCAGTGACTGGCTTCAGGGTGGGTGTGCGACTGGTTCTGTGCCTTAGGACTTTAGAAGTGTCTGCTGGCCATGTGTAGGAAGGTTGTGTTGCCCTCATGAGAGAGTTGTACATAGGGGTGATGCCTCTAGGGTACCCTTGCTGCATTTCAGATGTTGGGTGAGGATGTGGTTCTGGACACCATGAGGGGGGACGCTGCCAACACTGAGGGTGGCAGACGACGGGGGCTGGTCCTCAAAGACATGGATGAATGGCAGAATCTACCCTGTGATCTACTATCTCCCTTAAGTGGGATAATAGATGTCTTTATGGTTCCGGTCACTTTTTTAGGAAGACTTCTGTTGCTTGTAATTGACCCTGTCCTCGCTGATATTCTTCCTCTTCTCACTGTGTCTCACCCTCATTGCCCTGTCAGCCCTTGGACAGGCCAAGCTCTCTCCTGCCCCAGGACATTTGCACATACTGTCCCCTCTGTTTAGAGCCTCTCCACCTGCTTTTCCCACAGCCACTGTTGGTCCATCCTTGGGTCTCTCATCGTTCTCACGTCATGGCTTCTTGCCCCTATTATTTTCTTTGCTGATACTCTGATTAGACTCATTTGTAGCTTCTAGAGCATTTTTTAAAAAAAGATTTTATTTATTTGACAGACAGAGATCACAAGTAGGCAGAGGCAGGCAGAGAGAGAGGAAGAGAAGCAGGCTCCCTGCTGAGTGGAGAGCCCGATGCAGGGCTCCATCCCAGCACCCTGAGACCATGACCTGAGCCGAAGACATAGGCTTTAACCCACTGAGCCACTCAGGTGCCCCAGAGCACTTTTTATTTTATTTTATTTTTTAAAAAGATTTTTATTTGTTTATTTGACAGAGAGAGATCACAAGTAGGTGGAGAGGCAGGCAGAGAGAGAGAGAGAGAGAGAGAGAGAAGCAGGCTCCCTGCTGAGCCTAGAACCCGGCGTGGGACTCGATCCCAGGACTCTGAGATCATGACCTGAGCCGAAGGCAGCGGCTTAACCCACTGAGCCACCCAGGCGCCCCCCCCCCAGAGCACTTTTTAAAAAAGATTTTATTCATCCATTTGACAGAGAGAGATCACAAGTAGGCAGAGAGGCAGGCAGAGTGTGTGTTGGGGGGAAGCAGGCTCGCTGCTGAGCAGAGAGCCTGATGTGGGACTCAATCCCAGGACCCTGAGATCATGACCTGAGCTGAAGGCAGAGGTGTAGCCCACTGAGCCACGCAGGCACCCCTCTAGTTTATTTTTAAAAGTATTTCTTGTGTTTACTTTTTTTTCCCCCTAGACTGTAAGCTCCATAAGGGCAGAGACTGTACGTCTCCCCCGCCACTTCAGCCCAGCCCTTACACAGTACCTCATGGAGAGAAGGTGCTCACCTCCTGTGTGTGCATCGATTGCCTGACTGAAGGAAGTGTCTGATCCGTGCTAATTTTCCCGCCTTTATCCTCTACTGCTCGGTGACCTGGCATGCTTTGTGCTGTAGCCCTGCCGATAGGATAGTTTCTGGAACATTCTGTACTCTCTCACCTCCGGATGCTGCATGTGCCTCGAACAGTTCTTTCTTCTCTCAGATACTCCCACTCATTCGTAGGTCTTGGCTGAGATCTCACCTCTTCCCAGAGCCTCCCTCCCCAGATCGGGAGCCTTCAGGATGCCCTTCTGACCCACCAAATCCCTCACCAGACTGTAGGTCCCTAACTGTCTGCCCCTCCCCCCCCCAAGACTGTGAGCTCCTTGAGGGAATGCCTTCTTCCTCACTTCCTTATCACCGTAGCCCTAACACCCAGCTCACAGTAACTGTTCAATCCTTAGTTGCCGAACCGAATCCTTTGACTGACATTTCTGAGTGCTCCCCGTGCGTCAGACATTGTGCTAAGTGTTCAGGATACAAAGGTGAATAAGAAATTGCCTTTATTCTCACATTCTGGAAAGGGACACTGGCCTGTTAACCAGTAAATATCATATATTGTGGTGAGTGTGGGAAAAGGGGCTGTGGGGACTCGGATGAGGGAACGTGAATTCTGCCCGGGGACAGGGCAGACACAGGGTGCTGGGAGAGCTTCGGAGACCGAGTAAGAGAACAGCTGGAGGGGGGTTCAGGCCCACAAAGTTATTTCCAAAGAGGAAGGGTGATTCTCTGTGTTTATGTGTATTGGTATTTACAGAATGTAGAGAAGGGGCCGGGCTAGGGAGGTATGTTGGTGTGTGTGTGTGAGAGAGAGAGAAAGAGAGAGAGAGAGAGAGAGAGAGAGAGAGAGAAGGGCCTTCAGCAGCTAGGCCTGTGTTTGACCCAGTTCTCTCCTCACCTGGTGCTTCTTCATGTGTCAGTACTGGGTGGTGGGGGACTTCGGGCCCCCAGCTTGGTCCATGGCTACTCTCACAGAGCGGGGGACACACCAACCCCATACCACTCCGGCCTCAGACGACTTTGTTCCTGGTCTCCCTGGTTGCCAGAAGCATCGCTACTCACCTCGGAGGGCTGGTCCCTTTCCTTCTGCTTCTGCTCCTTACCGGCCGGGTGAGCAGGGACAAGGCCCTTCCCACTGTGACGGGGCGATGCTGCTTCCCAAGGGGGGGGGTCTTGAGAGGCCTTAGGTGGGTTCACGGAGCGTGCAGAGCAGGGTGGGGGCTTGCAATGGCGGATCCCTCCTTCCTCTTCCCCTCCTGGGCTGGCTCTACCCAACAGGGGTCTCCTTGCCCTGCTCTTGCCCCAGCCCCCGGCTCCCTGGGCGCAGCCTTGTGGCGAACAGCAGAGTCTCCTTGTGACATAAAGGCCCTTCCTTCAGCTGCTTCTTTTTAAACAACAAAAATAAAATTGCCTCTCCGTCTTCCTTGGCTGCCTCAGCCGAACGCCTTGCCAACGTGTTTACATTAAGGGATCGGCGGGGGTCCTCTAGGTTGTGGGCTGTGTGTGTTTTTCCTATCTGGTGCGGCTCCCACTTTGTCTAATTTCCTGATACGGTGCAGCATGCTAATTTTTTCTCTTAAAGGTGTGAGAGGGAAAGGGAAATTGCGGCTCTAGACGAGTCCCTCCTCAGCGGCCCCTGTGCAGTCCCCCCCCCCCCCACCCAGTGTCGTGCTCCAGCCCAATTAGAAACCTGCTTGGCTTTTAGGAGCCGGCCTGCCGACGAAGATTCCTATTCCAGGCCCTAATTACCGCTTGATGGAATGAATAAAGACATTGTGTTTCCTGCATTTTACTTACAGAGTTGCTGATGCAGTGAATGTTGGAGGAAACGTCTCTTTCCTCGGAGAGATTAAAAACCAAGTGAGCTCAGCGACTGATCCAAGTGGCTGTTTTGGCGACAGACTCCCTCCTGCCCCTGTGTGGCCTGGCAGTGGAAGCGGACCTGGGGTCCCGAGTGGGATGGGTCCCGAGAGGGACCTGCACTTTCTCCTCTTCTTCATCACAGGGGGAGACCTGGGCTGGATGATCTGAGTACAAAAGAGAGGGTTTATGTAGCCCTGGCTGTGTGTCCCGGGTTTTCACTCATTCTGTCCTATCGCTGTTTTGCGAGGACTTACTAGCCCCACTGGGCAGATGAGACACTCAGGATCCTGCCTGAGGTCACACACAGCTAGCAGGTGGCAGGATGGTGGTTTGAAGTCAGCCTTGCTGTCGTGCTGAGTTCATGGTCTTTCCGCACTGGCCCCTGGACACTTGCCTGGCCTGTTTGGTCCAGTCTGCCCTAGCCCTGGGTGGGGTGGGCGGCCAGTTCTTTGCCTTGAGAGTGGCCAGGAGACTACAGTGGTTAACTTCCACTGCATAAAAAACCTCCCCCAACCTTAGTGGCTTCAAGCAACAAACTTTATGGTTTTTCGTAGCTCTGTGTCCCCCTGGGTGTTCCTTGGGTTTGCACTAGCTCAACGAAGGCACGGTCTGGGATGGCCTCCCTCGGTCTCACCTGGGGCAAGACCCATGCGGTCTCTTGCTTCCCCATGAGACAACTCGGGGCCTCTTGTCTACCTATTTCATATGCAGATGAAACGTGGACACAGATACAGACACCCATCCTTCCTTTGCAAAAAATCGCCAGCGTGAACCCATCTATCTTGACTCATTCACGAGGCGGTGGATGGTTCCTAGCAGTGGAAGAGGGACATGCCAATGGAGAACCCTTTCTAGAGCCTCTGTTATTTTATGTTAACTAGTGTTTGCTTGGCCAAAGCAGGTCACCTGTTGGTGCTCGGATTCAAGAGGTAGAGGAGAGACCCATCTTCTCACTTGGAAGGGCTAGCGCGTCCCATTGCACAGGGCTTGCATCCCAAGATGGGGAAACTGGGATCGTTTTGCCATCTACCGTGAAGGGTGATGTTGCTCAGGAGGCTGTCTCAGCACTCCTGGTCCTGTCAACCAAGGGCTTGGCGAGGGGGACCTCCTGATCCTCTGTATCTGGACAGGATGTCACCAAGCCTGTTCCAAACAGTTGTTTCTTTTCTTTTTTAACATGCAGGGAATGAGAAAGCAACCTCCCGTGATAATTTATCCACATTCTCATAACCGGCTATTATCTTTCATTATTTTTTATTTCTCGGGACCAGATGCTTCCGATGCCTGGGAGTGCATGTTTGGACCGGGTAGCAGGCGCATCCCTGCGCCATGGCCTGTTGCTAGAGCGATGGTGGATGGAACAGCTCTGTGTTGCCTGTCTCCTCATCCTTTCTCTAGGACTCATGGTGTGCCCCGGTTTCTCCAACTGAATTTTACACATTTCCCCCCATTATCTGCAAAACGCAGACCAGAGAGTTTTAGAGGTTCTGAGGAATCAGTGTAGGGATCGAGTCTCTGGGTGTCTTGCCAGCTCTGTCTCAGAGTCTGCATTCCGGGGCCCCCCAGCCTCTCCCCTGTGCCTCCAAGGCCATGGTGACCTGTTTTCTGAGTAGAAACGGTTTCTATGAGAGATCTGTGGAAGCCAGTTCCAAGGCCGCCCGCTTTGGTACTGTGGGGGTGTGGGCCTCATTTCAAGGTTGCTCTGGAACTCTCCTTCCACCAGGGGGAGAACAGGGCAGCAGAAGTAGAAGCTCCTTGGGTCTTTCCCCAGCTTCACCGTCTTGGGTCCGTCACTGTGGGAACCAGTCAAACACAGCAAGGCCCCCGAGGAGAATGACACAAAAGTGAGATGCTTTGGGGCTGCTTAGCACTATTGGCTGGTTGTTGGTTTTTTTTTTTCCCTTCCTGCATTGGCTTGGGCACATAGCCCTGGGCCTGGCCCAAGAGACACACTCCAGAGGGCAACTCACCCTTCGACCCCTGTGCGGGAGGCCCAAGGACCCTAGCGGTAAGGCCCCAGGGAAGACGGTAGTGGCAGCTCTGGTGCGGATGGAAATAGTGGCTTCTGGTTGCCAAGACAGGCGGAAGAGAGGGGGTAGGGGGCCCTGAGGCTATACCCCTGAAGCCTACGTGCTCTATCCTCAGAGGAACTCCTGAGGCTCCCTGCTCCGGGCCCTGCCTGCTGGCTTTCCGCACAGCCTTGACTCCTGGTGCTTGTTCACTGTCAGCCTTTATGGGTCCCATTAGAGCAAGAGAGTAAAAGGTTTTATGAGGGTGGTTTTTTCCCCTTTGTCTTAAAAAAAAAGGTAAAGCGTTTTCCTGCAAATTAAACAAATGTCAAATCAGCTTTGTTTGCCTGAATGGCAGCCTTCCAGAAACAGTGCCTCAGGGTAACCCAGGGAAGCTGGGCTTTCCACTCCCAGGGCCTCCCCAGAAGGCCTGCCTGGTCCTAGTCAGCAGAGGGCTGAAGCTGGCTTCTTCCTGCTCCTCCAGTCAGGGCTGTAGGAGGTCCCGTCCCGCGAGTGGTTTGTATTATTGAGAGTGAAATTGGGGAGGGGTAAACCTGTAGCTTTCTTCACATCCTCAAAGAGGTGCTCAGCCCTAGAAAAGATTAAGGGCTCATGAGAACTGGTCCATCTCCCTCATTATGGACCAGAAGAACCTCAGGCCCACCCAGGCCAAGTGACCCGATTCGAATCACACAGAACTGCAGCAGCTTTTTGTTTAAAGATCAGATCCCCATGTTCAAGGGGAGGGAGGCTTTTTCTCACTTGCGGGCGATTTGCAAAGCAGCTTGTTTCTTAATTGATTGTGTGTGTAGTGGTGGTTCTTTTTGTTGTTGTTGTTGCTGTTGTTGGAATCACTCCCAGAAGTAAAGGGGCTGAGATGAGCAAAATAAATAAGGAATAAACAGGCCCATCGCGTGGGGGAGGCGGGAAGTAAAGCACCGCTGTGAGTTTGGGGGCGAAACTGATCAGAAGTGAATGGGCCACGATAGAGGCGGGGCCGGATGTGTCCTTCGTGCAGCCTTAATGAGATGGAAAAGGAGCAGCATCAATGAAGAAAACCTGGAGGGAGTTTCTGTATTTTCTTTTCTGCCACAGCGGGGCCAAGGGGTTTGTGTTTTCTTTAAACGAGGAGCCCCAGGCTTTGGTGTGGTCCCCGACTTCGGCAGGCACCTACAGGCCCGGAGGACTGACAAGGAACTCTAGCCTTCCAGGCCATTGATCCTTCCCTTTGATCTTGCCTGGGTCCCCTCCTCCCAGCTCAGTCACCCGCCAGGCACCCCGGGGCGGCTTCCGTGCGCTCTCACCTTTCTCCTTCATCTGGCGCAGCTCCTTCAATTCCCAGCTTGTACCACTGACAGTCCTGATCCCGGAGCTCCGGGGGGCCAGCTCCCCGCAGATGGGCCCCTCCTCGGTGTTACCACGGACGAGCGCAGCTCCCCCTCTTCTGCTCTCTGTGTAATGATGGGGATGCTGAAAACAATCTTTTGCGATTTTCAACTGATAAGAGTTTTTGCTTCCTGGGGCCGGTCTCTGTTTAGTGGATAAAACAGAACTCTGTAGGAATTGATTGCCTCCCCACTGGTACCTCGTAGGCCTGTTCGGGAAGCCCCAACCCCTTCCTGGGAAAGCCCCAACCCCTTCCTGGGAATGGGAAGTTGGCCAGATTAGAGCCTGCCCAAAGAGGAAGGGGGAAGAAACTAGCTTAGCGTCTTACAGACATTCCCTAGCGCTGACGTCATCGCCACCCCCAGCGGTGGGCATTCATAGTCCATTTTGAAGATGAGATTATTTTCTTTATTGAGGCCTAGAGCAGGAAAGGAGCCCACTCCAGTCTTTTTTTTTTTTTTTTTTAAGATTTTATTTATTCATTTGACAGACAGAGATCACAAGTATGCAGAGAGGCAGGCAGAGAGAGAGAGAGAGGAGGAAGGAAG
Source organism: Mustela nigripes (assembly GCF_022355385.1). NCBI lineage: Eukaryota > Metazoa > Chordata > Mammalia > Carnivora > Mustelidae > Mustela > Mustela nigripes. Next base: position 89,108,990 of record NC_081557.1, on the reverse strand, counting down.
CAGGCTCCCTGCTGAGCAGAGAGCCCAATGCGGGGCTCGATCCCAGGACCCTGAGATCATGACCTGAGCCGAAAGCAGAGGCCTTAACCCACTGAGCCACCCAGGTGCCCCCCCCCTCCAGTCTTGACAGCAGGAGGCTTGACTATAGGACTGTCTGCACCCAAGGCTCATTGTCCCCATGAAAGGCCCATGTGCGAGGGTACCCTCCTTTCCTAACTGTGTTTTCATTGTTATCTTGTTAATGCTAGAAATACATCCATGCGCTCAGTGCTAGCTCTCATAACAGGGGCTGGAGGCAGAAGAGAAGGAGGAAGAGGGCTGAGGAATAGTTTTTGATGGGGAATCTCCAGAGCAGAGATCACAAAGCGGGAGGAGGGGCCTGTGAGCAGACACGCTGTGTCCGGAAATGCTGTTGCTTTGAAACGACTTTGAACGCCTTTGAGCCAGGCAGACATTTTCCAGTGAGGCCACAGGCTCACCTTTCCCTCCTGCCACCTGCCTGTCTGGGTCACACTTATTGTATCGGCTTGGCTGGCTCGGGAGAGTGATTTTGCACATCTAGCCCCAATTCTGCATTCTGCAGCGTCGGATCTGTAGCTTGAAATTGGCCATTTTGGGCATACCCACATCGTAGAAGTCAGCAAACAGGACAAATCAGAGCTTTTTATTTATTTTAGTTAGTGGCTTATCGTTTGTGAGCTCGTGTACCTGCACACCACTATGAGGAGGCATTTGCTTTCGAGGCTTGTTCTAAAATCTCTCCAATTTGTTCTAGGCATGTTCGCCCAAGTTCATTTATTTAATTCAGTTTCATTCACATCTCTTAAAGACTCTGCATGGGGAGGTCATCAACCCTGTCTTTGAAGACAAAAAAATGCACGCAGGGTAGGGCCAGAGCTGGAATTCAAAGTCAAGTCCTTTGCCTACAAGGTCAGTGCTGTCTGATGGCTTGGCTCCTTGGTTCTCCACTGGTTAGTCGGTTAGTTTTGCCACCCAGGGACACTTGGCAAGGTCTGGGGACATTTTCGGTTGTCACGGAGAAGGTGGCTCTCCAGGTATGAAGTGGGCAGAGCCCTGAAATGCTACTACAGATGCACAGTGCCTAGGACAGCCTGCAGGATTGATCCAGCGCTAGATGTCCGGGGTGCCAAGGTTGAGGCCCCCTGGCCTAGCTGGTGGTGCCCCCATGCGTATTTCTCTTCCTTTCCTCTCTTGGGAAGAGATGAACTAAGTAAAGGGAACTTTCATCTTGGTCAGGAAGGGGGAGCCGCCGATTGTCCAGCTGAGGCAGATTCCAGAATGGGCGGCACAGGCGGCAGAATCTGAGTCTCATTTAACTCACCAGTTAGATAGATACTGCTTAGAGCACAGGGTCTTTGCGAAGAGGAGTATGAAAGCCATCAGCAAGTTCCTAGCCGAGCATCAGGCCGCCGGGAATGTTCTAGAGCTGTGGTTCTCAGTGAGAGAGCTTCCTCTCTTTCAGTTCAAGTTCCACGTGGTTTGAGGATCTCCCCTGTGTCCAGGAGGTTCCAGGCTCTGGAGGCTACTGAAGGGAGGAGCCCTGGTCTTGATCATCAAAGAGCTTAGAGTCTGGAGGGGAGGCAGGTGTGGAAGGCCCTGAGCTATCACATGTAGAACGCCAGGCCCCGTGTACAGAGCGACGTGTGTCCTACTTTCCCTGGGTCTGGGGCAAGAGTGTACAAAGGCCAGGGGAAGGCACTTAGAGAGAATTCCTGAGGAAGTTGCTGGATTTTTGCAGGAGGAATAAAGTTCTTTAGACAAGGAAGGGGCAGGAGGCATGTAGACAGCCTGCACGGAAGGTTCGAGCATTGGTGGTGGCTGAGAGCCGGTGTGTCCGGGGTGGGGGGGTGTCTCCAGATCCCATGTTCCAGAGTCTACAGACCCTTCATTCTTCCCTCACTTTCTCTCTCCCTCCCCTCTTATCCTCCTGGGGAATGGCACATCTCAGGTGCAGACACTTGAAAAAGTTCATCTGCTCAGCACTTGATTTATCGGTCAAACCTTCGGTAACCGATTTCCAGTCTCATAAAATATTAAATACATCCATATATTGAATATCACATTTTGATATGTTTTCACGCCTCATTTGCCACCGACGTCAAGGACAGACTCACATTTTTCATGGCATGGGGCCCAGATTTGTCCTCGTACGGTGTTTTATTATATCCCCTTTCTCAACCCTCCACTGCGGACCCGCTGTTCCTCCATGTCTCACTGGGGCAGCCACACTGACAGCCCAGCTTGGCTTGGACCTTCACAGGCCCAGGGCAGAAAGGCCACATATATCATCCCCAGGAAAGGTTGTTTACATAGCATCGTAAACATCTGCAGAAAGGCAAGGCCTCTGCCAGTCATCTCCAGATCCTGCATCAGACAGTGGCCAAGCCAGTGGCAGAGCCTAAGGGGAAGAAGCTTTACGTTCATTCTTCCCACCCATTCCGGTTCTTAGCTTGCAACTGACGTTTACTGAGCACCTGTTACATTGTCAGGTTCTGAGCTAGGCCCTGGAGATTTTAAGATGATATACCATTGCCTCACCTTCAAAGAGAAAGGTATGGATGCCATTCAGGGCACAAGAGGGCCACAGGTGTGCAGATAGAAGCGTGTCATAGGGACTATGAGGGTGGAGAGGAAGGCAGGGAATTCTCTCGTGGGAAACACCGGGAGGCGATGGGCGGCAGGAAGGACTTCACAGGAGTGATCCTCGAGCTCAGTGTTTGACGAGGAGTATATGAGCAGAAGGAGCAGGGAGGACACGGACAGGCCTTGGAAGGACGAAAGATCCTGTTCTTGAGTTGGGAACTCTTGGTAAGGTTGGGAGGACGTGCTCAGGGTCGAGTCCAATGAGGCTTGAGGGTGGACAGAGGTGAGGACGGATCATGGAGCATCTCTGAAGCCATGAGGATAAAAGGCTCATGGGCTTTTTGGACTGTGTCCTCTAGACAGTGGTCTCTACTCCAGGGTTTCAGGCAAGAGAATGCGGTGATCAGATGTGTCACTGGAGATGGTTTCAAGCAGGACAGGCCATTTGGAAGGCTGTTTTTCTCAGCTAGGTGGGACACCATGAGGGTAGAAGCAGGTATAGGAGCAGGATATCACTTTGAGGCATGTGGGAAGTGGGCTTGACATTGGTGATAGAACCAGGATTGGGTGGGCAGTGAGGCAGGGTTCCCTCAAGGGCAGAGCCTGAGGCCAGGATTTAGGTTGTAAGAGGTTCGTTTAGGGGAGGTGACCAATGGCAAAGCGAGACAGGGAAGGGAAGGGATCCAATGCAGGGAGAATTAAAGAGCAGTTACAGTTACAGGCACATGGGTTCAATCCCACTGGGGTCTCGCAGAGACAGTGGGGGAACACAGCTCCAACGTATCCCACCCAAAGGACCAGGAAGTTGGGGTCCTCATCATGTAGTTCCCACATGGCATGGGCTCAGGTTGTGTCTGGGTTGAACTCCCCAGCCCTGCGGTCTGCGGGAGGAAGGCCCCCTGGACTGGGAAGTCCAGGTACTTGCAGTACGGGGATGGTGCTTGCTGGGGATGGGGGCAGGGCCCCGCCAACACCTGTGTGGTGGGGAAGCGAGAGGGGCACGTCGAGAATGATTCCCAGGACAACTGGTTGGGTGGTGATGCCATTCGGAAAGAGAGGCTTTGGGAGGAGTAGTCATTTGGAGGCAGAAAGAGGGATGATGAGTTCGGTTTCCATGTGTTGAGTTTGGGGGTCCACGGGGAAGCATCTCATTGGTGCAAGCAGCTAGTTGATGGGATCTGGAATTCAGGAGAGGGATGTGGGCTCAAGACACGGATTTGGAGTTCCTTTGGGTGGAGATGCAGCCAAAGCCATGGGGTCAGAGGAAGTCATGGTATCATAAAGGCTAAGAGGAGAGAGCTGGGGAACACGAGCATTGACCGAGGAGGAAAGCTCAAACGCCACCCGAGGAGTAACCGGAGAGGTAAAGGACACACAAAATCAACCCAGGGAACCGAGGGAGGCAGTTTCCAGGATGGAGGTGGTTGGAGGCGACAGGAGCTTCTGAGAGAAGGTGCAGTAAGGTGGGACAGAAGGCGACCGTTGGGCAGTGAGGGGGTCATGGGGCCTCTTGGGGGAGCATTTTCAGTTGAGTGGTGGGAGCAGAAGCTCAGAGCAGAGGCAGCTGTGTGAAGTTTATGAGCAAAGAAGTGGCAAGGTCAATGTGTCGTTTTAGAAGATCGTTCTGGAACTGGCTTACAAGATTGGAGAGAGGGGAGGCAGCCAGGGGGCTGCTTCGGGCGTCCTGGATCCTGGCTTGGAGTGGAGCAGTGGGCTTAGGAAAGAGGAGACAGATGGGCGGCAGCTTGCGAGGAAGACCTGATGGGGCTCCAGCTCGCTAGGCTGAGCGGGGTCCGTTTGCGGTGGCTCTCCGGGCCGGCCCCGCCGGTCACCCTCGGCTGGGAGCCTGCAGACTCTGCCGTTATCATGAGCGTGTGTGCGTTCCGGGGCTGAATGCTGTTCCCATTAATACACATAGTCGCTGCCCTCCTCCTACCGACAGGGTGATCTTGGCCATGCCCCTAACCCCTCTGAAGCTCACAGCTTGGAGAAGGCAGTGAGGCCTGCCTTGCCCACCTCCTAAGTTATGAGGCTCAAGTGCCTGATCTTTTCAAAGCACTGCACAGGCTCGTGCGGGCTTTTAACTAGGGACAGAATGAGCATTGGGGTCTGTATCTTTGGAAGGCCCAGGACGGCGTCCACTGACCCCGACCCTGCTGCCTCTAGCTCTGTTTCTCTGCTCGCTGGGCTCTGAGCCCCCAGATGTCCCCTTCTGGAAGCGGCAGTGTGTGCTGACCTTGGATGCTTCCACCTCAAGGTGGACAGGCCTGGCTGGATGGCAGCCTGTGGACAAAAAAAGTGACCTGCCAGCAGGAGCCCTTTTCTCTCTTCCCTCTTCAATTCAGGGCTGGTCTGCAACCCACTGGCAGGGAGATGATTGAACCTGATTTGCTGAAGTACAATAGCAAATTGATTTTGTAGCCACCAGCGCCTGTAACGAATTCCGAGTGAAGTTTGGAGAGCGCCATTGTGGGGTAATGACATTTTAATTGTGTGTCATATTTAGTCTGGCTACAATTTGGAGGCCTGGGGCAGATGCCCAACCCCACCTCCTCCCTCCCCCTGTAAGCCCAGTCTGGTTGTCCCTGATCGGAGGTTATATCCCCTCTCCCAGTCATCTTCTGCCCTGGGGGTTTGGGCGCTGAGCAGCTGGGGGGTGACATTGGGGCCAGCTCTGGGCTAGCTGGCTCCCATGTGCCCCCGTCCTTACTCATCCTTTGTCCTTCCTTCTCTGCTTCTTCCTTCTCGCCCTCTTTGTACTTCTTTGCAGACCTGCCTCCTGCCCCCTTGCCTTCCTATCGCCTTGCCCTCTTCCACATTCTGGATTTTGCTCCTTCGTTCCTCTCATCCCTCCTCTCACCTGCTGTGTGATCTTGGTCATGTCGCTCACCCTCTCTGAGCTACAGTCCTCTCACTTATAAAACCAGGTGGTTAGACTCGGTGGGGTTGGTTCCTCCATTGTCCCTCTCTCCCTCCCCCGTGCCTTCTCCTCCCTCTTTGGATTTCTTCCTCTCACTTCTTGGCTTTAGTTGCATTTTCTTATGACCAGCCTGCCTTTAGGCCAGGCAGCCACGCTGTCGGTGGGGAGCAGGACCTTCCCCTGTCCCAGTACAGGTGGAGGCCCAGGCTGCCTTTTACGGCCTCCGAGCCGTCCACGGGAGAAGGATTTAGGAGGCAGCTGACTGCTCCCCTCCCCCAGAACAGCCAAGTAATTGAAGAAAACATGAATGTTAATGATGCATTTAGCATTTGGAAGTTAGAAGGGTGATTAATATGTTGTAAGTTGTGTATTAACACCTTCACGGTGGCATAATGAAGACAAAATATACACTTGGAGATGAGATTGTTTATTCTTGTGTGCAGCACTCCTGGATCCCAGCCCCTTAAGCCTGAGAAAACACGGCGTTGCTGTGTGTGTGCTCAGGAGAGAGTGGGTGGAGGAACAGCTTTCTGGCAAAATGGGTCCTGCTAGTGGGCGGTCCCTCCCACCTGTCTCTCACCTGGCCCCGGAGCTGGGAGCTGGACGCGGAGGGCGGGAGCATGGCAGGCAGGGACCTGGGGTCAGTGGAGGACCAGATGGCAGAGAACATTGTCCTTGAGAAGCAGCCTGTCCAGAGGAGAACGCAGTGTGTTCTTGGTGACTCGTGGGGCGGATTCTAAGTCTTTGGAGGAGCAAACGGATAGGATACTCTCTTCAGATGTGCAGAGAGGGCGAAGTGAGGGAAGATGATGGACATAGGAACCCCCTGGGGCATCTTGAGCCTCAGGGACTTGGCCGTTTGCCCACCCTGCTCTGAGGTGGTCTCCTCTCCTGGACGGGGGATCCTTGCTAAGTCACAGGCTGGCCCACGTGAGACACACTGATGGGACACTCTGACTAGCTTCTTGTCCCCTGCCGATGCCTCGGGCAGGCCTTTTCGATGAGAGCCAGAGTTGGAGAATGTCGGAGCGAGAATTCTCGAAAGAGCCTCTAGTCTCCATCTCATGGCTGACCCTTGGAAGTGAGGCGCAGCTTAAGGCAGAATGGGGAGAGGGCTGGCCCCTTGCTTGCTTCTCCAGGGTGCCAGACCACAGTGCTGAACACAGGAGCTGGGGCCCCTTGACCAGGTCACTCTTTTTGCTGTGTGGACCTGTAGACCACTCAATTATCCAAGGGGCCAGGGAAGCGTCCATTCCTGACCTCCCCTCCCCCCACCCTATCCCCCCACCGCTACCCATATTCCAAAGTGCGGAACAGTGGGTGGATTTGAATCTCAGTGCAACCTGTATGGCCGTGAGAAAGTCACTTCCATCTCCCGTTCACTCAGCGGGATAGTAATACTTAAGATCCGGCACAGTTGCGAGGCTCACTTGTATCCTGAACACACACACGCAGACGTGGTTAGAATCGAAGTGTCTGTGTGGATGGGGGTGAGGGTGTGCGTGAAATGTCAGGTACTGTTTGGGCCACAGAAGGGAGCCCCCCCCCAAACCGATGGTACTGAGGGTGCACTCTAACTCGTGGTCATCCCCGATCGCGTTCCTGGCTGCACACCTGTGACTCAGGATTCAGCTTAGTCATGTCCTCTTGGCCCATTGCCTTGCTGGCCACCCTCCCCCCATCTGGAGTTTCCCCCCTCGTGTGTGTGCTTCAGGCATTTACCCATCTGTCCTGTCGCTGCAGCGTGCTGGTCTCCTCCCCCATCTGACTGTAAGCTCAGTGAGGGCAGAGCCTGTGCCTCGCTCTCCCGGGCCTCCTCAGTATCATCCTTTGGCAAGTGTTCAATGACCGAATGAGGGATCTATCTGCAGGCCTGGTGAGCTCATCGTGGACCGCAGCCCATGGGCATGAACAGACCGGCGTCTCGTTTTCCAAGATTAATCCTGCATCCTTCCATGCTACGCAGGGAACAGTGTGCTTTCGGGTCACAGGGTCTCGTCGTAGTGATGGGGAGTCTGAGACTCCGCTTACCTCCTTATGTGGCCAGTCAGGATGTCAGTCCTGCTGCTTTCTCAAGACCTGCCCTGCTCACACTGTCTTTTCTGTACAGACTCCCAGGATACGTGGTTCTTTCTTCTCCTGACGTAGTTGTCATTCTGCCTTATCCTCTGCTCCCTTGCTCACACAGCCTGCGTCCCCCAGGGTCTTTGGGGATATGCCCCATCTCTATCCCCATCAACACCTCTCACCACTTTGAACTCAGGGTGTTGGTCTATAACAGGCTGTACTGTGAGTGTCACCTAAATGGTATTTCACTGAATGAACGAACGAATGAATGAATGATTCCTACCGTATTGATAGTGCCAGAGCCCCTCCACCTGTTACCTCATTTTTTGTCATGCTAATTTTCTTACTCATCCAGGGTTCTAAGCTCTCAGAAAGAAAGGATCTTTTGAATTCTGTGTCCTCCCAGTGCTGGGCAAATAATGTTTAATGGGTAATTAGTTGCTCATTGATTTCCTCAAATTCTCTGTCCTATTAAGACTTTTGAAGAAAAAAAAATCTTATTAGCCTTGTTAAGGGCTGACAGCATCTGAAAGAATTGACTGAGCCTGGCTCCCAGTGATGAAACTTGCGGCACATGGGATTCAACATGACGGGTGGGAATCCTAAGAGTTTTTTTGATCGTTTCCTGACAGGCCCTGATTCCATTAATGAAGGCAAAAGATCTCAGTTAAAGGAAATTATTAGACTTGACAATAGAAGCTGTAAATGCATCCCTCATTAATGACTTGGTTAATTGAGCTGCCTCATCGTGGAGGGTAACTGGCTCTGGGGCTTCCCCTGTGACATCTGGGAAAGAGAGAGGAGATCTCCGCTCGCTCCAGGTCAGGCAGAGACCACACCACAGCTCTGAGCTGCCACCGTGCGTGGAGACCTGAGCTAGGGGCCCTGGTGGGCCTGGGGAAAGAGAAATGACCATTGACAACTTAGATCCCGGGGAGGGGAGAGGGGCTGCGATCACATGACGCGAGCCAGAGGGTCTGTGCCTGAAGAGACAGTTCAAAACAGTCCAGCAAGCGTGAGCGGTAGGGATGCTGGGGGGGGACAGTCATTCGAGGCCAGAAGAGCTGGTCTCTGCCAGGTCATCTCAGAGTGTGAAATCCTGGGAGTGGTAACTATTATCTTTACACAGTCGTGCTTAGGAGCCGGCTTTGGAGGTTGGGGAGACTTAAGTTTGCAGCCGAGCCCAACCCCTTCCCAGCTGCTTAGCCTCCGGTCAGTCCCTTACTCCCTGTGTTTCTTCCTCTCTTGTGTGGGGTCACAGAGGAATCACAGGCACACCTTGCGTTACTGTGATTTGCTTCATTGCACTTTGCAGACACTGTTTTGTTTTTTGTGTTTTTTAAAATTTTACAAATGGAAGGTTTGCAGCCACCCTGCATGGACGAGGTCTTGTGGTGCCTTTTTTCCAACAGTATTTGCTCACATCATGTCTCTGTGTCTCATTCTGGTCATTCTCACAATATTTCAGATTTTTAAATTATTATTACATTTTATTTATGGTTATCTGTGATCAGTGATCACAATTCCTTGAAAGTTCAGATTACGGTTAGCACAGTTTTAGCAATCAAGTATTTTCTAATTTAGGCATGGACACTGTATTTTATCATGTATTATTATTTTTAAAGATTTTATTTTATTATTTGAAAGAGAGAGAGAGCCTGAGAGGGGAGAGGATCAGAGGAAGAAGCAGACTCCCTGCTGAGCAAGGAGCCCGGGACCCTGGGATCGTGACCTGAGCCAAAGGCAATCCCTTAACCAACTGAGCCACCCAGATGCCCCTGGACACTATCTTTTAGACATAATGCTCTTGTGCATTTAACAGACTACAGCATAGTGTAAACATGACTTTCGTGTGGGCTGGGAAACCAAAAAGTTCACTAGGCTTGCTTTTTGGCGATAGTCATTTTACTATGGGGGTCGGGAACCGCACCTGTGGTAAGTCTGAGGGGCGCCTGTATTCTCCGTATTTTGTAGAAGGAGATGTATCTTTCCATCGGGCTAGAACCTGGGTCTCGTTAATTCATGTCTTAGGCTTTCCACACACGACAGCCAAGGGAAAGGGGACTGTGTCTGTTTAATTAGCTAGTGTTGGTAAGAGCTTTGGAGATACAAAGCTCTCGATATGAGCTAATCCTCTTAATCTTTGTAGGGCTAATGTGTGAATGGAATATACAAGGCAAATAGCACGAGGGGTGGTGGTGGGGGGGAATGGAGCAGGAGTGCAGGGCAGCCCAGAGAGAAGGGGAGGGAGAATGTGGACGTGCATTGGCACACACATAATGTTTGTAGGCAGGTGTGTGTGCACCTGTGGTTCATGCTTGCCTTGAGGGCACAGCAGAAATGATGGAGGGGGCATACGGTATTGGATAGGATTTGGGGGAATTGCCCTCCATGGCTTCCCATCACAGAAATTCTGTGATTCTGTGCTTGGTTGGGAAGCGACCCCAGGACTGGGGACAGGGAAATTCCTAAGTTCTGAATGCACATCCGTGTGGTCCAAGGGAATGATGTCAGAGCCTGGTGCAGAGTGGGCTTCCCACTCATTGTCTCAGGATGCCTGGAAAATTTAGGTGTTGGCCTATGGATCCCTCTGGCAACATTGCCTGCCGTGCTGTAGCCTGGACTGGGGAGTCTGTGAACCCTCTGGTCTGCTTTGACTTGGTGGCGGACACTCTTTTCTCCCAGGGTTCAGGTTTGGTGTTAAGTTATGGGTGGGTTCACCCTCTCCTCTCTTCCCTCCTCCTCTCCCTAAGAAGCCTCTGCCCGCATCCTCCCTAGCTTCCTTCTTCCTTCCTCCTTCCCTCTGCTGGGGGATGAACACAGACCCCCCATCACTGCAGGGCCTGGCCCACAACTTGTGCTAGGCTTGCTCCCCCAGAAGCAGAGGGGGCATAAAGGTGTAAGTGTGGTAGGTACCTTGGAGCCGATCCCAGGAAACAGTCATTTGCCTGAGAAACAAGATAGCAACGAGAAAGCAGACAGTAACACACGTTATAGGTTATCACCAAGGATGCCCAGTGCCCCGTCCATTGTGTCTGCGAGAGAGAGAGCAGAGCAATGGGCAGGATATCCTGACGACCAATGACTGCACATTGTGGCACTGGGTCTGCCTACGTACATGGGCTGCATGGGCTCTAGAGACCAGAAAGTTCTCAGGTAAGCCACAGGTGCCCCACAGCTGGAAGGCCTCTGATCGCTGGTTTGCTGAGTCTGACGGGCAGTGGGCAGAGCCCCGTGGCTTCTCCTGGCCATTCCGAACTGAGCTGCAGACCAGATCCATGCTTGCTTGACCCACTGTGGGAGGGTAGCTTCCATGGCCATAGCCCGCTCGCTTGTGGATGGCAGCTAGCCTCTAGATTTAGGAGCATTTCTACAATTTTTGTTGCCCGAAGAGCCTGGTAGTGATCACACTTAGGAAAACTGCGAACAAGTCATCGTTTCTCCAGGGTTTCCTGTGTGCCAGATGCCATGCAAAGGAAATCTCTTGCATACCTTATCTTAGTTCTTACGGTATCCCATAAAACAAGTCTCGTGATGCTTATTTTCCATTTGGGGCAACTGAGGTGCAGGTGGTTAGGGGATTCGCCCCTGTTCACACAGCTTGGAAGAGGCAGATGGGGACCCCTAACCAGGCCCTTGGTCCTGCCCTGCATAGCTCTCCCGCCTCATCACAGGCTCTGGAAGCTGGTGTATGCCTGTGGGTGGGCCAAGTCTGCGGGCCTCCTTGCGCAGACACCCAATGAAATTCAACTAAAAATCTGTTAATTACCCCCTGGATTATGGATCGATTGGTTTGCGCACCTGGAGGGATGGCAGCTGCCTTTAAACCAGGCTCTGAGGAATGGCCCAGCCTCTGGCCCTTTGATGAATTTGTCTCTGCCTGGCAGAGCCTGGCAGCTGCCCGAGCCCTGATCTCTTCCCCATTCCAGGAAGCCCAGCCATGCCAGCGTCTGCTTGTCACTCTCTTTGTTCCGGGGAGCCTCTGGAGACCTCTCAGGAACACATTCTACCTGTTGGGTCTGGCTGGCACACTCTGCTCCCCAGGGCCTGCTACCATGACTGCCATCGGGCTTCGGGATTATAGCTCACGGACAGGGGACCCCAGGGTCCTCTTTAATTGGGTGCTCGGTTTTCATTTGAATCATAAAGCTGAGGAGCCCTGGAGTAGGAGATGTTGATTTAAATCCCACTAATTGCTTGTATGTCTTTGTACTTTTCTTCTCTGGGCCCCAATTTCTTCATAAGCGATGGAATCCTGTATCCCTTCTAGCGCTCTGATCCCTCAGGGAGATGTGGGATGTGACTGGGTTACACAGAGGGAGGCAGGTTAACAGCTGTTTTCAGGCGTGGGTCTCTATTGGGTCACAGCTATCTGCCAGCTGACTTCTCAAGCACCCAGGATCCTTAGAACGGTCCCAGAGGCCTTGGATCCCACCCGTCCTAGAGTTTGAAATAACTGCTGGCCATCGATCTTCATGGGGATAAGCGGCAGAGGGAAATCGTGGAGATCTGTGCATGTAGTGTAGTCGGGGAGGAGAAGGGCTGTGGACACAATCAGATTTGAGCCCCTGGAATGTGGGCCAGCCCCAGAAATGGAGAGGCCAGTGGTTTGGACCAGACATGATGGATTATACCTGCTGGGCTTCTGGGTCAGTAATCCCTTCACTGAGGAATCCCCAGGTACATCTTAGCCAGAGCTCAGTCATAAGGACAGCACTGGAGAACAGAGCTTTCATAGCGGGGTCCTGGGGAAGAACCTGGTAGATTGTTCTTTCAGATTGGCTGACAGACAAAGGCCTCAAGGAGCCATTATGAGCTTTCTGTTTCTCATCAGATGGAAGCTGGCTACTTTGTTCCAGAAGATTTGACCCTAAGCTGTTCAGCCCGGGTGGATAGAATTGGAGGTTGGCCCCTACAGGGCTTCAGCCGGAGGGCACTGGGATCAGCTAGCATGCCCAAATACCTTCTTCAGCCAGAGCCTGCCTTCAGTCCAGCTCTCTCTGCCTATAGTCTCTGCTTCCCCAAAGAAGACCACATCAACCGAGCACCTGTTAGGGGCCTGGCACTGTGCGAAGCCCTAGGGGATTTCCAGGTGAATGAGACAGAGACCCTTCAAGGGCCTTAGCTCCTGTGGGCAGAGACAGGACATGTGCACGTGTTCCTGGTGCCCATGGAAAACAGCCCAGAAGAGGAGAGCGTGCCATGGATTGGGATATAGGTAAAAATTCCACAGGATTTACCGGGGTGAGGGGCAGGTGGGAGTGGGGTTCCTCTCTAGGGCAGCTGCAGAAGCAAAGGTCTGATGGCAAGATTGCATCTCTGCCTGGCTTGAATGAGGGGTGGGGGGTATGAGGCTAGGTCTGGAACAAGGACCAGGAATCAGTGGGCAGCTCTGGCCCATGTGTTAGAAGGGAGGCAGAGCTTTGAGTGGGCTGGAGAAGACTGGAGATGGACAAGCACGAGTCACTGACTCCTGCCCAAGGGCCATCAGAGACCCAAGGCCAGAGGGTGAAGCCAGGGGGATAGCTTGAGGGAGCAGACGGATGGCAGACATGGGGTTGGGATGTTTGGATTTTTACCAGATACCCCTTGGCCTCGGGCAGTGAACCGATGAGCTTTTCTTGCTCTGAACATGCTGTGATACACTGTGATGACCTAGGCAAGTGATTCCAGCACCCCCTTCTGCGTCGGGCTATTTTTACTGGGCTCTGGGGGTTCCTCGAAGTTCCTCTTGGCCTCTGCGAGATGGGTCAGGGGTGGGGGTTCCCGGGGTGGTAGTAGACGACTGTGGCTGGAGCAGGAAAGCTCATGGAGGCCAGAGACTCTCACTGCCCACCTTCTCTGAGCCGCTTGAATGTTGGTAAAATGTTACGTAAGAGGAGTGAACCGTGTTTTCCTGGAAGCGATCTGAAACTTCCAACCAGACTCTCCGAACAGCTAAGGTTTAGGGCCAAAACATGTTCTGTGAGAGCAGTGTTCTGTCTACCTCGCTCTCCCCTGTATTCCCAGACCTAGCTCAGCACCTGAGCCTGTGTGGGCTATTACGACAAAACACCATAGACCAGGCGGCTTATAAACATTAGGCATTTATGCCTCACAGTTTCGGAGGCTGGCAGTCCGAGGTCAAGGTGACAGTGAGTTCAGAACACCCACCTTTCCTCTACAATCTCAGGGGTGGAAGGGGCAAGGGAGCTCTCTGGAGCCTTGATGACGACTCCGATCCCATCCGTGGAGGCCCCACTCTCATGACCTCGTCACCCCCAAAGCCTCCCCCTTCCTAATACCATCACACTAGGGGTTAGGATTTCAACATATGAGATTTGGGGGAATGCATTCAGTTTATAGCAGTGCTTAATAACTGTTGGATGACTAGATGATTCAAAGGAATTATGGTTCCTTTGGATGGGGAATGCATTAAATGCAGACGTTCCTTAGCCCCGTGGAAACTTCTTGTTCAATTTATTTCGTGTCTCTTTAGCGCCCGCCAGGTGCCAAGTATTACAGTATTATTATTGCTACACGTGGCTCCTTCTAGCCGCCCCCACTTACTGGAGATCTGTAATGTGAGAGGCATTGTGCTAAGCCCCTTACAAACGTGATGGCCTTCGTCCTTATGACAGTCCAGCAAAGTAGACATCATGACCCCTCCTTTATAAATGAGGCTCCGGCCACAGTTAAGTTCCTTGCCCAAGACCGGGCAGTCAGTAAGTACAAAAGCTCAAATTCCAGCCCAAGCCTGCCTGACCCCCAAACCTGTATCCTCAGCCCTTATTTCAGGGCTGGGTGGCTCAGTGCTGAGAAAGAGGCCTCCTCTGGCCTTGTCCCTGTTCCCCCAGATTGGCTGAATTCTCTTTGGCTGCGTGTTACCATGGAGCTGTCTACACAGCCCGCCCGGTCCAAAGCCCCTGGCAGCTAGGAGAGGAACACGGTCGCTCTGAGTCCCAGGTGAGGTAAGGAAAGTGGCCGGGGCTCTGCGGAGAGTCTGGAGGATTGGGGGTGATCCTGAGAATCCTTTCTCCAGCCACGCTTTCTCACAGTCTGTCCTGCTGTCTCTGGTTAGCTGGCTGCTTGGACGCCTGCAGGCCCTCCTGCTAGACAGGATCAGGGGATCAGCACTTGGAGCTGTCAGGGAGAAATATTGGAATCATTTGAACAGGTAATCGTAGGATATTGTGAGCTTGTTCTGTGCAAGGAAAGCTCATTGGTGCAGAAACCCTCTCCCGGATAACCCATGGGCATGGCATCTAAGGGATTTCCTGTGGGTTGGACACAAAGGAGGCTTGTGTAGGGCCCTGCCAGTGGTCCAAAGGCCTGGGCCATAGGAGTGGTATCCGTGGTGCCCTACGGGCCAATGAGAGGTCATGGAGGTTGGAGGTAGCATGCCTTTGCCTTAGCCTGGGAGTTCAAAGACTAAGATCTAGGTCCCACCTTGGTCGTTTCATTAACCATGTCACCTTGGTCAAGTCAATGTTCTTTGGGCCTCAGTTTCCCCCTCACTGAAACGAAGGGGCTTGCTTGCATGGTTTTAGTCCGTTCACTCTATCATTCTGCCATCCCTAGAAGTTCTCAGTTGGGGCAGCAGAAGGGGCTTGGTGCTACCTAACACGGCATGGGATGTGGCTTGGGCCTGTCTTTCCATGTGTCTGGTTATCATTAACCATAACAGCAAATATACCTGGTGGGCTCTGCTGGAAGGGTGTGATTTCACCTCTGCTTCACAGGCGGGGTGAGTGACTCGCCCCAGGCCACATAGCCTGTAGGGGGCAGAAGTGAGTTATTTGTCTTCACTTGGACTCCAAAGCCCAGGACCTCAGCCACTGGGCCGGTTTTTCAATCTCTCTGAACACGATCCCTTGCAAGAAATACGTTTCAGAGCCAGCCAACCCAGATGACCCCCAGAGAGATATATTATCAAATTCAGCTACTATGTCTGTGTGCTCTGACAGTTCTGTCTTCACCGCTCTTGGCTTTCTCTTTTTGGGATATCATTATTGTATTAGTTTCCTGTGGCTGCTGTAACAGATGACTGCAGAGTGGGTGGCTGACGACAGCAGAAGTATATTCTGTCGCAGTTTTGGAGGTTGGTTGTCCAAAGTCAAGGTGTTGTCTGAACTGTGCTCCTTCCGAAGGCTCGGGGTGGGGGGGCGGGGAGAATCTGTTCCGTGCTTCCCTTGCAGCTTTCGGGGGCTTCGGGCCACTGTTGGCTTTGGACGGTGTCCCTCCAGGCTGCCTGGCCACATCCTCCCCTGCGTGTCTGTCTCTTCTGGATACAGATGATTACGTTTGGGACCCACATAATAGCCTAGGCTCAGCCTTCCCTTTAAGATCCTTAACTGAATCAAACCACTTGCCCTATAAGGCAATATCTTCAGATTCCAAGGATTAATACATGGACTTAGGTTTTGGGGTACCCCTTTTATCTCACTACAATTAGGGACTCATGAATGGTTCAGCGTATCTCCATCAGTTATCCTCATTCTTCTTCTTGAAGCTCAAATTGTCTCATCCTCAGCCAGACGAAGCCCCTTCTGGTCAGCCCCTTGCTCATCAGAGAGGATCCCAAACTAATATAACATTGTACGTTAATTATACTGGAATTTTAAAAAGATTAATGATAAAATTTACAAAATTAAAAAAAAAAATTGGACAGGACCTCCATAATCTAGGAGCAGTCCCTTGCTCTCTGGCACAAGCTGGCACAGGCTTACCTGGGCATTCCTTGCCTCTGACCAGGCATTTGTCCAGGTTGCCCTGATTTCTTTCTGTAGTGAGCAGTATTTCTTTTGCAGTATCGTTCATTCTAGTTCATTAAAAAAAGTACTGATTATGCCTATCGACATGATTTCAGGGGCCTGCAGTTTGAAAATCACGGAGCTGGGCTCTTCTGCTTTTCCTCGCCCTTCCCACAAGCTTCTATCCCATTTGAATGTGAAGTACCCCAAAGATAGGGCCAGATCTCCAGTCACTAGCTCTCCCTTGGCCCCAAGACACGTATGTGTCGGCTTCTAGCCACTAAGCCCCCC
>NC_081557.1:89075352-89092276 GCF_022355385.1 Mustela nigripes | reverse complement strand
CCCCCCCTCCCTACTACTCTACCCCCTTCTCCCCCCTCCCCTCCTCAACCCTCTACATCACGGTGGGGCCTCCGATTTGCCATTCTGAGAGGCTAATGTGAAAATTGCTCACAGATGGCACAAACAATGTGGAAAAGAGCCTCTCTCTTCATTAGAGCAACACAGATAGTGTTTTTAAATGATTAAATTGTTATCGCAATAATTATGCCCAAATCCAAACATCTCAATGTGCCACTCCAGCCTCTCATCGAGGGCTCCTGAGGCCCCCATGGGGGTTCTTGAGGAGCAAAATCTCCCGAGCACCCAAGGACGGGCCGCCCAGTTCTTTCTGTGGCCTTCATCATGGGACCAAATGGACAGAAATCCGGGATGAGGGTTTGTCTCCACGGCAGCCCCTCGTCTCTGACCAGGTGCCCCTAAACTTTGGTCTTTGGTGGCTGGCTGCCTCTCTCCCAGCAGTCTTTCCTTGCTCCACCCCCAGGCTCTGAGCGCTAAATTAGCCCACAGGTGATCCTGGAGGGCTGGTCCTGTCCACCCTTCTGGGCTGACTGCCCCGGCTTCTAGAAGTCATGGTTCTCTCAGCACCCCCTCTGGAGTTGGGGGCAGTCTGTGGAGGAAAGCAAACTGGGTGAAGTCCTTCACAGGACAGACACTCATCTCTTACCCTCCCCAGAGTGTTTGGATTTTTGGAGTGTCTTAGGGATCGCTAGCATTTCAGCTGTCCCTCCTTACCCTTAGTGCCTAGGTTGGTGATGGGGGGTGGGGACACACACTCACTCTCTCTCTCTCTCTCTCTCTCTCTCTCGCTCTCAGGTCTTCCTTCCAGGACTGGGAACCAGCTCTGCTTCCCTTCTTGCCCGCCAGCCCCCACCCTGCCTGCTGCCCCGAGAAGCACCAAATAAAGACAGCTTCAGGCATCTGGTGATCTGAAGGGGAGGCTTTGGGTGGAAGAGAGACTTAGGTACAGTGAAATACATCCGTGTTAAAAGTAAAGAGTAGCCATCAGGAGACTGCCTTTTAAACAAATATTTAGAGATTGATTTTAATTTCACAGTGTGGTCAGCCGGGAAGGAGATCTAGATAGAGGGCAATAAAGAAGGGAATGGCCCAGGAGCAGCTGCGTGGGAAAGGGGAGTCTGGGGATGCCGAGAGACAAGTGGGTGAATTGTTAACAGACGGCTTCATTTTAGGTTCGGAATTCAGTGTCACTAACACGGGAAATGCTGATGGTCAGCTTTTAAGCTGCTCTCTCCTTAGGTCTTTCTGTCCCTCCCCTTTAACAGGGACAACTCCATCTGTCCAGTAAAGGAGACGTTTCGGTCTGTGTCTCAGTGGACGGATGTCCGACCTGGCTTGTATGTTCTTCTCGTCCCCAGTTCCAAGCAGGGTGCCAGAGACACGGTATCCTCATCCTCGGTGTGCCCGGGGGGAGGTGGGTGGACCGACCGGCGAATCAGCACTTCCGGGTGGAATGGTCATGGTGGGGGCCGACTGGTCAGCAGGGGGGACAGGGTAGCCTCTGGGGGTGCGGGGAGGTGTCAGCGGTGGCCACCCTTGTCCCACCCCAGCCTCTGATGGACAGACGCGGCTCCATCCCCCTCCCATTCAGATTCTACATCTGATTAAGGGCCCTGACACAATATTTGAAGAAATATGAAAAGCCAAGTTCATCTGCCAGGATAGAATTACATTAAGGAGGTTGAAATTAAAGGCTTTTCATGGAAAGAGATCTCGAGGATAATTTGATGGAAGACTTTAATTACTTCAGAGTGCCCCCCCAAAAAAGATGCTTTCAAGAAGAATTCATTTGGGGGAATCGCATAAAAATATAATGTAGGAGAATCTCTTTGAGTTGTTACAGCTGCTATTGATCTAGTGCCTGTTGGCAGCCCACAAAAGGGGGCTTTGATTCCCTGCCCTCTCCTCTATGTGCTGGTGACAGATGAGGCAAGACTCGGCCACCAGGGGCACCGAGACCAAGTCACGGGAAGTGGGTTTAAGTTACTCTGATGAGACACCAGGGAGGACTTTGAAGCCATCTTGCCTACTTTAATGGACTTGGTATAGATGCTTCTCTGGAAGGAAATTGATGAGTTTCCCCTGCCTTTGGAAGACAGAGAAGCACATCTTCTGTGAGTCAGGAGGCACTGTCCGGAGGTCGTGCTCAGGGCCACACAGGGTAGTGGTTCTAGGACCCCGTGTCCTGCAACCTGAGCATCTTTCCACTGCGAGACTGGCACTGCTTCCTGGTGCACTCACATCTCAAGCTCATTTCAAGCTGGGCTTTCCCCGGGTGAACCGAGTCCCTAAAACCCACCCGAGTTCGCTCAGTCCATCCCTCCGTCTGAACCCCCGTTCGGATCAGAGCTCAGGAGTGACCAAGCTGCTGCCCATTCTTTGATCTGTACCCACACAGTCTAGAAACCCTTCCCACGGCCCTTTAAGCCTATTCCTCCTTGTTCAGGGTTTTTCTGGAAGGATGGTAGAGTCCGCTAGGCAGAGCTCTGTAGGGGCAAACAGATTAGAATGTTTGCTAGGTAGGCCTGTCCCGAAGAAGCACCTGCCGAATGTGATTGGCAAAGAGCCAAGCCTAGCAGCAAGAAACAGGGATGGTCAGCACCCCGCTTCTTGATGTGGTACCTGATGTCTGGAGGCTCTTGTGATTCCTCTGGGCTCCCCAGTCACTGGTGCCTGGGAACAGCCCCATCCATGCCGACCTTGTCTTGGGAGCCCCTGGGCCAGTCCTGGGGATGCATCTGGGCTTGTAGGGCGCCATGGCCATCTGCATCATATTCCAGCTTGTTTACTGTCGTATCCCCAAGGACAGAACCTAGTAGGTGTCTCGCTAATATGGGTGGATGAATGAGCATCACAGAGCTTAAGGGAATCCAGTCCTTTATTCATCAGAAATTGTTCACACTGGCCCAGTTTACTCACGAAACCGACATGAGCTGGGAACCTTCGCTCTCGGTCTTCCCCAGAGGAGGCGGCGCATGGTCTGTGCAGGGAGACCACTGGACTGAGAGTCATAAGGCTGAGTTCTAGCCCCAGTTCAGCCGGTGTTGGCTCTGTGAACCCCGTCTCCACACCACTCTGCTGTGGGGCAGGCGGGCTCTGCTCCCTCCCTCCAGGCTTAGAGAACGCTCTTCCTCTGTTTCCAGCTCTCTTCTTGGCCCTTTGCCTCCCAGAGTCCCAGGCTGGGGGCGGTGGGGGTGGACTGGACCTGCCCACCTGCTGCCTCCCTGTTGTCCTCACCTCCCCTGCTTGCTTTGTATAACTGAGGCTGTGTCAGTCCTCCAGTGATCTGCTGTACACAACCCCGGGGCTGCCCAGCCGCACCCAACCCCAGATCACCTCCTGGGGAGAAAGGCCACCTGTCTCAAGGGGCAGGAGCTGCTGGAGCAAAGCTCTCCATACAGCTATTGTCCTCTTGGCTTCTGGGCTACAAGCAGCATGAGCTTGTGGCCTGGGGGCACCTGCTAGAGCTGCCCACAAGGGCCTGAAGCATTTGTCCCTGTTGGAGCAGCTAAGCCAGGCAAGCAGAGAGGGGCCCTTGAGAACAGCCCCCATCCGGCTGCACACTCCCGAATTCCAGCAAGGAAGTGTTCTTCAGGTCCTAACATACTCCTTGAAGAATAAATGTCAAGGCACACTCCAAAGAAGACTCCCGAGCTCATGTCAGGGTGCTGCTGGCAATTGCTAGGCCCCTTAATTTCCCCAAGCCTCAGTCTCCTTGTCTGCAAAATGGGCCTAGAATGTTCACGACGAGATGGTTAGAGGCAAAGCTTGTGAAAGTGCTTTGAAAAGTATAGCCTTGGGGGAGAGGAGGCAGGGGTTCTAAGAAGGCTGGGCGGAGTGAGGGTGTGCTCCGTGGAGGGGTGCTGTAAAGATGGCTCAGATGTGGGGAGAAACTAAGAGGCTTGGTGAGCTGGTGGGTTGAGGGAGGGTGAGTGGGCTTGGTCTTCATCCCCCGGCCCTTCATCTGACCTCTCCGGCTCAGGCTGTTCATGGATCTGACTGCTGTCTTCTTCCCGGCCTGGAGGAGTTGTTAATCTTGCCCTAGAAATAGATCTTCCGTCCATGACATCAGGAGACCCCAGCGACCCCGACAGCACTCACTGCCTCTTAGCTGCCTGTTCCCTTGGCAGAAAGAAGGAATCTGACTCTTGAAAACCTGCTTACTCGGTGTTCACGGAGCCTCTCTGATGACCACGTGACCCTTTGGGTAAGAGCATCCCTGGGGGATTGTAGGTTTCCCGAAGTCAAGAGCTGGGCTCCCAGCGTCCCCCTGACAACACGCAGCCTGTGCACAGAGGGACCTGTGGTGCAAAAGCCCATGATTCCACCGAGATTGCCAGGTCATCCCTGCACTGGCCCGTGTCTCTGCCAGACAGAGGAGGATGGGAGAGAGCAGCTCCCAAGGCCCTGTGGAAGCCTGCTCCACGGGACCCAGGAGGGCCTGGGAATAAGAGCAGCCTTGCTAGCTGTTGGGATGGAAGGCTTCTCCAGAAAGAGTGAGAAGCCCCCCGCTCAGTGCTCGTTTTTGTTTCCTATACCATGAAAAATAAATGTGAAGTAAAGAGGGTTTCAGGAAAAGATCCATCCCTCTTCCCTCCCGCCCTCCCTCTCTTCCTTAAATATTTATCGAACAAGCTGTGTATGCCTTCCGTTATGCTAGGATGCCGAGCGTGAAGAACCTGTCTTCTGCCCTCTTAGGAGCTCACAGTATAGTCAAGAAGATGGAATAATCTCCGAACGAGGCAGTCAGAGTGGGCATGCAGGCGCCGATGGGGGTACTGTAGCCGATCTAGACTGGGTGAGCTTGGGGAAGCCTCAGGGAGTTGAGGAGGGCAACATGGAGGAGGCAGCCCAGAGCTGGGCCTTGGACGATCGCGAGGATCTGGAGAGATGGGGGAGGGGGGAGGCACGTGGTGAGAACAGAACTGGTCCAGGGTGGTGGTTGATGATCTGAGTTTGTATCCGGTCTATACCACTGAATAGCCACGTGGTCTGAGACCAGTCGCCTTCCTACGTGAGCTTCAGTTTCTTCATTTGAAAAATGGGGGCAAGCACGGTATCTGCCTGCTAGCGCTGTTTGAGCCGAGCACATGAGGCCAGGTTGCTCCAGAGAACGCGCACCTTCAGGAAGGGCGGCCATTGCTGTTCCCAGGAGCACCGGGGCTGCTCTCTCCCCTCTGCCTTTCCGCTGCTGCCCCTCAGCCTTCTCCTGCCCTCCCAGCCTCCCCACGCTCTCTGCTGGGGCCACAGATGTACCTGATGATGTACTCGGGCCCTTGGCCAATCCCCTCTCCCCAAGCAGGGGAGGCTGGACCACCTCGAGCAGGTGGGAATTAAACCCAGCTTTCCCTCCAGCTCTGTTCCTTGTCCTCTCGGGCAGGAAGTCAGTGTTTCCCCGGGACGCTGTTGCTGTTTGTCTCGGCAGCTCCAGCCACCTCTGCCTCCCTGACGTCCTCCCCAACCCCACCATGCTGGGTGGCTGGGGAGCTAGCCTTTTGGGAGGAGAGGGGGCTGCTTTGCCCTCAGAGGCAGTGTCTGCTGACCCCTGCTGGAGCCTGACATTTTGTCTGCGCCAGGCCAGAGGCCTCTGTGCTAATTGGGCCTTCCCAGCTGTCCTGGTGTCAGTCCGCACCGTGAGCCTGTGGGACCCACCGTGGACTGGCACAGCTCGGGGGCAGAGGGCCCCGGCCACACAGGAGGGGCCCCTGGCGTTTGGGCCGGGGGGGGGGGCAGCCCTCCTCAGCCTGGGTCTTGGAGCCCACCGAGCTCGTTGTGCCCTCCCCTGGGAGGGTCACAGGCTTCGGAGTCGCTCCTCTTTCCAGCCATCACAACCCTCCCTGCCCTCAGCTGCCGCTCACCTGTCAGCCTCTAGGGTGAACTTCTAGAAGGCCCTTCAGCTGGACTATGTGGGAGCTGAACCCCTCGGAGTAGGCAAGCCAGGCCTCCCGGGACCTGCTCTTTAGCTCAGACAAAAGGCTGCCTGGCCTCTTTGTGATGCTCTTAAAGGGTTCCTGAAACAAATCGAAATGTGCCTGAAGAACGAGGGTGAATCAGAATCTCCTTGGGTTGCGTGTGCTCCTGGCAGCCCTCTGGGAACAGGGGGCCATCCAGACCTTGAAGCGACACTTCTGCCAGGGTTCTGAGCTCGCAGCCACGGCCACCCTTCCCCGCGCTGCCGAGGGACCCTGCCATCGGCAGAGAAGCCCGCCCCTGACTCCTCTTCCCCAGGTGCTGGGCTGTGTGCAGGGGTCGCTGGGACCCTGTCTCCGGAGCTTCAGGTAAGGCAGAGGCTCTCGGGAGTGAGCTTCTGTTATGGTCCGTGAGTCCGTATCGCGTTGAGCACCGATGAGCTGATGATTTACTCCTGGCCCTTCCAGGCAACACCACTGGGTGCTGGGGGAGGGCAGTGTAGGATTCTGGGAAGTACACCGACCACGGTTCTGGGGCCTCGGCCGTGGGATCTCGGGCGGGGGCCCTTCTCTTGCCAGACCTGCTTCTTCACCTGTGAGATGAGAACACGTGCTCAGGTGACCCCCGAGTTCTTGGAGAAGGGCTCTGCTTCTCGCCTGCATCTGCAGGAAAGAATGAGGTAGGGGCCGGGACGTTGGATGGTCTGGCTCTGGGTCCCAGCTTTGTCATTTACAAGGAGGCTTAGCCTGTGTCTGCCTCAGTTCTCTTGTCTGCAGAATGAGAATCATCCCAGCACTGGGCACTCTGGGCTTTTGGGAGAACTGGTAGAGAGGCACAGAGCACCGAGCCCCGTGTTTAGCTCTTAGACAGCACCTGGAACGTGTCATCTGTCCTGTCTGCTCTCGATGCTGGTGTCTTCATTGTCACCATGCCTTCCGGTTCGGACAGTGCTGGCTGTGAGGCTGGTTGGGAGTTCCAGAACACTTTACAGACTTTAATCAGCTCATGAATCACTTGGAGACCTCGTCAGAAGGCAGATTCTGACACAGTAGGATTCTGAAATGGAGCCTGAGAATGTGTATTTCTCACAAGCTCCCTGGTGATGCCACTGCCATGGTCCCTAAACCACACTTGGAGTGGCCAGGCTGCAGGTGCATGGCTTGGCCATTGATGCACAGGGTGGGTTGGTGTGTTATCCGGGGCCAGGCCTCCGAGGGGGATGGGAGCCTAGTGGGGTCCCAGAAGAGAGGTGACCAGCTGGTAAGTTCAGCAGTCCCGTCATCATCAGAGAAAGAGAGGGCGGAGGCCTCTGGGGAGTGGGGCATCAGGTCAGAATAGGTCTTCCCCGCTGATGTCATGAAAGAGACTTTTAAGATGATTCTTGCTGTGAACTCTTAATTTTCTCATAATTTAGAGCTGATTGTGATGATTGCCTCATGAGTCTTGGGCTTGTCTTTCAAATCCTTCCAAAAGCTCTTTGAGGTTAAGGGTCTGTCTCCTATTCCTCTTCACCCCAGAGCTCCCAGAATCTAGCTGGGCTTGTGAGAGGCGCGAGGGACACTTCTGCCTGGAACCTCAGCTGTAGAGCCTGATGGGGTGGGGATGGGGTGAGGATGTGGGCTTTGCGGGTGGCCCCTGCTGCAGGCCAGCATCGTCATGTGCTGTCGTGCAGCTGGTGGGGGCACGTGCCCTTCCCTCGGCAGCCTTCCACATCTGGAAAGATAGGGAGGGCAGAAGCCGTCTTAGAGATTTAGCAGGATTAAGTGCGACAAAGATGGAAAGGACCCAGCTCCTAATGGGGCTTCTGCACCCAGCTGCTCCCATGCTGTCCTCTTTATCTTCATTCTGGGTCTTCATCCGTATTCTCAGACGCAGCATGCCTTCTCAGAATTCTGGAGCCACTTAGAACTCCATGCTCATTGCCAAGGTCTTCACTGTGCTGGCCAGGCCTGCCTCAAGGTTAGCTCCAAGCTGTGAAAGGTCTAAAACTTGTCCTCTTTTCCTGAGTGTTCCTACCCCTTCTGCCTTTCCTCCGTTCATCTTTTTTTTGTTTGTTTTACTTATTTAAATTCAATGGGTGAATACGGGGTTACCATTAGTTTCAGATGTAGAGTTCCGTAATTCACCAGTTGCGTATCATACCCTGTACTCATCACACCCCCTGTTCGCCTTGCTGTGAACTTTGGTCCTGCAGGAATGGTGTTCAGGTCTCGCTGCCCAGGGAGTCCTGGGGGTGGGGTGGGGGAAGTCCCACCAGTCCCCTGTAGCCCTCTGCACTACCACTGGCAGCCCCCAGAGGCCTCTGTGTGTTCATGGTGAACACGCCTTTCTCCAGGGACCCCAGGTCCCTTCGTTCTGTGTGCCGGAATGGGAGTACTGCGCTCTGCTTAGCCGCTGGGGGTTGCTGCCGAGGGACATCTGGGTTGGGGGAGTTGCTGCTAATCCTTACTCATTATGCCTGTTTGTAACCCTCTTAGAGTTCCCACGTGGCTGCCTCCTTCCTCATGTGGAACCTGTGAGGCAGGCCCGTTATTTCGCAGGTGAGGGGCCCCAAAAGTCACCTGGGTCACTCAGGAACACAGACGGTGGTACCTCTGTCCCCCCCGCCCCCGGCTGTAAGTGCCTTGTCTGTTGCCGTGGGGAACAGCCACCCTGGGACCACCCACGCAATGGTGAGGAGGAGCGTCGGCCAAGGGCACTGTCTGTGCGGTGACGATGATTTCCAAGTCTTCTTGGCCTGAGCCTTCACTTAGGATGAAATGCCGTCAGCAGGGTATTATCATAATTGGTGTATTTAAAGTGCTTAAATGTCTGAAGCTATGTCGGGCTTGCATGGCCCCCTGAATCAGAGAGGAGCCGCTCCGGGGGGCCGGTCTCAGGAATCGCAGCTCCCTGATTAGGAGCAGACAGCAGACCGTCTTCTGGAATGGTCCCTGCACCTCTCTGTGCACACCCGCCTGTGTGTGTTTGCGTGTATCTGTCTAAAAATCCTTTGACTTAGAAGTTTTCAGCACAGTACCCCATGTCTGAAGTTAGGCTGCCTCACTTGTCATTGGTGGGGCTCAATTAGGGACCTGAGAGGCTATTAACTTTTATTACTTAAGAGAAATTCTAAGCATTAAAACTACTGATGTAGCTTTTTCCTGTGAAGCAATGAAAATGCAACGTTTCCTAGGTGAAAGGGGGAGGGCTGGGAGAGGGTATGAGAACTCTCTCTCCCCCTGCCGGCTTCCTGGTGTTTGCTGGTGGGGAGCCAAGAGAGAGAGAAGGGAGGCATGGCTGTGTTTGGAGATCTGGGGGGGAGAGACGCCCCGCTTGCAGAACATCTACTGTGGGATGTGCAAAAAGGCCACTGGGAGCCTCTTTGCTTATGCAGCTGTGTAGCTGTGAGCCTGTGTCACAGGGGAGAGCTAGTATCGCGGTGAGCCGTGCAGGCTCTGAAGGTGGCCAGACGTGGGTTCAGATCTCGTTGCTTCCGCTTGAAAGCTGTACCATGTCAGAGCAGCTGCAGCGCCTTCCTGGACCGTGTCCCTAAAATGGGGCTCTTCAGACCCGCCTTTTGATTTGCTTGATTGAGAGCGATAGGTATGTGAAGTGCGTCGAGTGGTACCTGTCAGGTGCTAAGTCCCCAATACACGGCAGGAGGCAGCCCCAGGTGCCCTGTGTTTGATGGCACGCTGTCTTTCTCTCTCTAAGGTGGTTGGAGTAGTTCACAGACACCCAGATATGTGCTGGGGCCATGGCTGAGGTCCCACAGCCCATGGGGACTCCAAGGTGAAGGTGAGATTCACACCTTTACTGGTTCACACCTGTGCTGCCACTTTCCACGTGAAGGCAAGGGGAGCCCAGAGAGGCTTCCACCCGGCACACATGGTCTCCTCCTCCCTCAAGGGGCCAGCCCTGGTTTGCCCCCCTGCAGAGCCTGTGTGCAGGCAGGGCCCTGCCCCCGGGTTCTGGAAAGAGCCCCAGGTGCGAGACTCCAGCCCGCCGGCTTGCCTCCCCTGAGAGGCACTTCAGAGAGGGGGGGGGGGGGGGAGTGTGTGTGTGTGTGTGTGTGTGTGTGTGTGTGTCTTTGTTCCCCTGGGGACCTATTCAGGGCTGAGTCTGTCAGACGGGGGACCTGTTGCTTTGTCTGGGAAAACCACTGATCTGGAGACAGCGGGTTTGGAAAGAGTCTGGAGAGCGGGAGAGCTTCATCTCCAGAGCTCTCGTGAGACCATCGCTGGCAAGAGGAGGGGATACCCCCAGCCAGGGAGGGGTTTCTCTCTCCTCTCTGCCAGTCTCCTTGCCAGAGCCAAGCCTGGGGAAAAAAACAGACTGGTGAGACCCAGGGACCTTGAGCAGTCCAAGGGGTTTTTTTTCCCTGGTCCCTTATTCGCTTTCAGGACTGAGAAGAGTGGAGGCAGCCGGGTGTGGCTGGCTCCTGGTCCCCACGATGCATCTGCTTCCTGCTCTGCCTGCTGTGAATTTTTGTCTGAGATCACAAACCTATAGCAATTCCCACGTGCTCAGGAGCAGGGAAATATTTGGATAATTCTTGGAAATGCGATAGAGCTGCCCAAAGGCCACTCAATCAGCTATGTAAATTAAGAGATGTAGGTCAAAATCCTGTTTGTTTTTTGGCAGTATAAAGTTGCAGTCCCTGGCAAGCCTTGCACGGACACACCCATGACACCTGCCACCTCCCCTCTGCCTGGAGCACCTGTCCGTTTCTGCCGCCCACTCTCCGTACCTTGGGGTAAGGATGCACCCCCTGCAGAAGGTGCCTCCCTCCACTGTGGCTCATGCTCCCGGAAGAAGCAGTATGCTCAGCGTGTCCCACGGTCTTTGGGTGAAGCGATGGCATCGGGGTGTTGAAGGCGCTAGGGAGGAGCCCTCCACCCCACAGCTTAGGTCTCCTTGCTCCTGCCTGGCCATGGTTACTATCTGGAGTTCAGGCAAATCTGCTTTATTAAAAAGGACATCCCCCAGGGAGGGGTCATACTGTTGAACGGCTTTTAGTCATGGACAATTTAGTGTGAATTAATTAATCTGATGCTTTCTGGTGTGACTGTAGATTAAGAGGTGTAGACTGCCACTTGGAAGGGGCGTAGGTCACATGGATGATTGAGAGATGGTGAAGGGCTTTGAAGACGTGCAGGACCTCTGCTTTGCCGCTTATCTCTCATTTACCTTAAATTTTTTTTAAAGATTTTATTTATTTATTTGACAGAGATCACAAGTAGGCAGAGAGGCAGGCAGAGAAAGGGGAGGAAGCAGGATCCCCGCTGAGCAGAGAGCCCGATGTGGGGCTCGATCCCAGGACCCTGAGATCATGACCCGAGCCGAAGGCAGAGGCTTAAACCAGTGAGCCACCCAGGTTCCCCCCCAATTTTTTTTTAAATGTAAACTTTTTCATGGAAGTCATTCCAGCGTACCAACCAATGAAGAAATCATTAAGTGTATAGTTTTGAGTTTTTGCAGTGAACACACAGTTATATCCAATACCTGGGTTGAGAAACTGCACATTTGTCCCAGTTGGACCCCCACAGGTCCCTGTGACCTGAAGGTCCCCACCATCCTGACTCCCAGTACTAGGGCCAAGCCTTGCCTCTTTCTGAAGCGCACGGACGTGGAATCACGGAGCATGCACCTTTTGTGTCTGGCTTCCTTTTGTTCAGTGTTCTTCTCCTTGTGGGATTCACCCGTGTTGTTATACCTTGTTCATTTCATGGCTGTGTTCCATTGTGTGACTATCTTGCAACTGATCCATTCTGTGGTTGGTAGATGTTGAGAAGTCTAGTTTTTGAATTTCATGAACACGAGTGCCTCGAATATTCTTAGACAGGTCTTTCTTATTTCTCTTTGACCTCTCCGGCTAAATGGTGTTCTCCTGGAGACTTCCTCTGACCTCCACCCCCAGGAGAGCTTAGGTGCCTCTCTGTTAGCCAGCGTACCAACAAATGAAGTCCCCCCCCACACCCCCACATGGGACTGCAGTACTCCATGAGGGCAAGAGTGTTGAACAGTGATCTTTTCAGCTCCTAGGCTATGCACGGGGATGAGTAGGTGCTCAGAAGTGTTGGTTGGCTGAATGAACAGATTTAGATTTCATGTAGATCACGGTTTTTGGTCAGGGCTGGTCCTTATACTAACTGGTCTAAGGAAAGCAGCTCAGGAAAGCTGTATTGGGGCATTGTGGGGACCCACCAGGATCCTTCTTAGAGACAGTGCTGCTCTTTGGGTCCTGAGTGTCCCTGGGAATGGGATGAGTCCAAGACCGTGGTCAGGGGTGTCTGGCTGGGCAAGAGCATCCTTCTCTGGCAGTTTCACAGAGACCCAGAGATTAAACTGATGCCAAATGAGCTTCCCCCGACTCTGTGTCTCAGAGGGCCCCAATGCCCTGGGCTGCCCTGGACGTAGGCCTCTGGTAGCCAGCTGGGAGGGAGGAGTCACAAAGAACAGATGAGAATGAAAAGAGGCAGGAAGGAAGGGAAGAGAGAAAGAAGGAGCGAGAGCGAGTGTAGACGCACGACCAGCAATTTTTCCTTTCCTTTCCAGAAGCAAGGCGTGGGGACAGCCACAAAGGCATGGAGCCTGCGATCTCCGGGGAAGCCAGTGACCTCGTGTTGGGGCTGTATTGTTTTCACTAGCAAGTGACAAAGTCGAAGCAGGAGCACGAGCCTGTAGGAATACAATGTCAGGGTGTCCTCCTGGGATGGGCTTTCCTCCCCCTCTCCACAGCCAGAGTGAGTACCTCTCAGGCTTGCTGGCTGAGCGGTGTTGAGCAAGCAGGCTCGTCTTTATTCATACACCTTTTGCTGAGCTGCATAGCAAATGTGCTGTGAATTTCAGTGTTTTAGAGAGAGAGCCTGATACATACGACAGGACTACCCCACCCCCCGCAATATCACGGAGGCTGGTCAAATTCCACACACATCAAAGCTATTTGGGGTGTCTTTGCTGTGTTTCTGCAGTAAACATTACTTCTTAAAGAAGATCCACACCCAGAATAATTATTTCTCGGAGTGATCCGTGGCTAAAGCTGGTTTAATCTATTCGCTTGGCTCAGCCCAGTATTTTCCCTAATGAGCAGTGCCAGAGTGCTTAAAGCCCACACTGCAGAATGCTCCTTCTTTCTCCTGGGTCCCCTTGGCCTGCAGAACCTCACCTCCCCGACTCCTAATTATCTTGTTCCCGGTGACGGCATCTAAATCCTCATGTTATGCGTATATTTTTATTAATTTAACAAGTATGCGGTGCTTACTGTCTTCCAGACCCTCTTCTAAGCTCTTTAACAAATGTTAATTCGCTTAACCTTCACAGCTCTGTGAGAAGGCACATATTTTTTTAACCCCATATTCCTAATGAGGGCAACAAGGCACAGAGAAGTTAAGTAACCTGCACGAGATCACACAGCTAGCGGGTGGAGTTGGAATTTGTTCCCAGCGTCTGCATTCTTCATTGCCATGCTCTGCTGTCTCTCAGCTGTGTCTTCTAAAGTGGCATGATAAGCAGGGGCCTTTTTTCAGGACTGAGAAATAACTTTCTGTGCCTTTCTGAACGTTCTCCAAGCTGGCCCCTTGACCTTGGAAGAGTAGAGGTTCAGCCCCTGGGGAAGAAGTCACAGGCTGTCCAAAGGCTCTGCTGACTTGGGAGCACCACAGTCAGCTGCAAAGGTGACCTTGGAGCTTAGCCCCAAACGGTCTGAGCTCTGTGTGGGAGGATTTCAAGGGCCTGCTGTTTATTCTCTTGCTGGACATGCATACCACCGGCGCTCTTGGCATCTCAAGGTTCGCTGTCTCTTCCTCCTGATTGTTGGTTCCTCTGTTCTTCTGGGATGGGGTCTCATTCTATCCTCTGCCCCTACCTGTCCCCCCCCCCCACCCCCGTCTCTCCTCTGGTGGAACCAATGTCCACACAGTTGCTCATTCTAGAAGGCAGGAAGTCCTTCTTCCTTCTGGTTTCTTCATGATCCAGCTCTATCCTCTAAAGAGGTCTAGATGCAAACATGCCTCTTCCTGCACTGTCTCTGTTATCCTTAACTCTCGCCAAGACACCCATCCAGCCGATCATCCCAGACCCCAGCCAGAACCCTCTAAAACTGTTTAGTTTCAGCCAGAGTGATCTTCCTATAAGTAATTCTGTTAATGTCACGAGTTTACTTACAACCCTTCAATGGCTCACATTACCCTTAGGATAACATTCAAATCTCTTCGCTTGGCTGCCAAAGCCTTGCATGACTGGGTCCTGTGTGCCTCTGGGCATCATTTCTCACTGCTTTCAGATTCCTAAAGATCCCCGTTTCTTCTCCCCTTCTGGCCATGTCCGTAGGTGCTGTTTCTTCCTCCCACCACTCCCCTTCCCTCTGGCCGACTCTGGCTTCAACATTCTTGCTTCTGAGGATTCCTCCTGATGCCCCGACTGTGGCATGGGGGACCCCCCCCCCCAGTGTTCCCATGGCAACCAGCCCACACTTCCTCCGGGATAACACTGTGCACCTTGTATATGAATCTGATGACTGCCTGTGTGTTTATCCGTTCGGCATAGTGTCTTGCGTCCCCAACATCCAGTACAGTGCTGGTTTGTGTAAGATATAAAACAAACAAATTTAAAAAAAACAAAAAAAATGTTTTAGTGAGTGAGTACTACATGAAAAGGGTGTTGACCAAGCAGCCAGGAGAGTCGGGTTTTAGAACCTGCTCTGGCACCAATTCTTGACCTTGATGAAGTCATTTTCCCTCTCTGAGCCTCATTTTTCTATCTGTGAGCCGAGGAGCCTGTGCTGTGTGATTTCCAAGATCCCTTGCTGCATGGAGATTCTGGGATCTGTCTTCACCAGGAGTTGGTTTTTCCCCGACTCTCAACTTCCCAGGCTGTGAAGACCCACCGTCCCCCTGTCCCTTCGCCATGTTGCTGTCCCTTCAGGATATGCTGATAAGCAGAGCCTGGCTTCCAGGCTTCAGCTGGGCTCTGAAGTGGCCTTGAGTTCTCCTTGTATCCTAGACAAGAACGCCTTGAAATTCTCTGATGCCCTTCTTCTCACTTCATCTTGTTGGCTGTCAGAACATTGTAAATAGGAAGCTTCTAATGCCACCTTTGTGTCTGAATTGTCATGGTAATCAATAGGCCCGTCCTCCGATCTCCTCCAATCTCCGTGCTCCTGAGGCTGCCCTACCCCCAGCAGAATTGGGAAGCTCCTAGGGGCCATAGCCCCCTCTTCAGAATATGCACAGCCTTCTCAGTGCTCTGCGTGTGTCACGTTGATAGCCGTGTACGAGAGATTTCTCGTATTAGTTCTGCACCTTTATTGAGCGCCTGCTGTATGACACGCATTACTCTAGCTGCGTCGGAGGCCCGAGGAACAAAGGAGACCAAATTCATAGGGAGCTTACATTTTAGAAAGCGTGTGTTGGGGCAACCTATATAAATAAGAAACATAAATAAGTCAAAAAGTTACATAATAAACTAGGAGGCGGTAGGTGTTACTGGAAGAAAGGAAAAGTAGAATGGGGAGGATAAAGGCGTCTGGAGACAGATTTGAGTCAAGGCCTGGAAGAAGATGAAAGCATGAGCCAGTCTTTTGGTGGGAGAATGTTCTAGGCAAAGGGCAGAACCCATGTGAAGGCCCCCCGGGGGGATCGTGCAGGGAGTGCGCGAGGAACCTGGGGACTTGGCGTTGCCCTTCACAGAGCACTCCCTGGTGCATAGTAGGCCTGTCCCCAGGCTTTGTGGGAGGTCAGAGCCCAGGCTGCTGGGCCTGCAGCCAGAGAGGCGACAATTAATCAGAACTGTGCCATGTACTAAATCTTCCCCGGCCCCCTGGGAGAAGCTGGCGGGTCTGATTCAGACAAACTGTTTGCATCCTGGCCCATCGCTTAGCTTTGTGATCCTTAGAGAATTACCTACCCTTGCTGCGTTTCTGTTTCTTCGTCTTCGCAGGAGGGTTCTGACTAGGGCCTCAGAGGGTTTTTGTGGGACCGGATGGTGGGAGCACATGGAAGGGGCAAAGACACCCGTATGCACAGGGTGCAGAGTGGGTG
The DNA here is from genome assembly GCF_022355385.1 of Mustela nigripes. Taxonomy (NCBI): domain Eukaryota; kingdom Metazoa; phylum Chordata; class Mammalia; order Carnivora; family Mustelidae; genus Mustela; species Mustela nigripes. The sequence goes on along the minus strand of NC_081557.1, from coordinate 89,076,326 downwards.
CCCAGGAACGTCAGTCCCCGGGATGCCCTTCCCTGGGTTTTGGGCAAGACATTTATTTTCTCTGAGCCTCAGTTTCCTCTTCCAGAAATAGTATAGTTATTCCAGTGCCACCTACTGCCTAGACTGTCATAGCCATCAGGTCACACAATGTGGATACTAGTACTTTCAGTGTAGACGGACAGTTTCCAGGGGCTCCGTGTTTCTGTGTGTATGCACAAACGTATGCGCATATGTGTATATATGTGTGTATGATTGTGTGTGTGTGTGTGTGTGTGCGTACAGCTCTGCAGGACACAGGTGGGTTTCTTTTTCTTATGATTCATAAAGGCTTCAAGGACAAGGACATTTGTACAAGACCTTATGCTTCCCCACACTGGGTGCTCGAATCCTCGTTGCATGAAGGAAATCGTGCCGATGTAAAGGCCCTTTGCTGGAGTAAATGTGGACCTCGATCGGCAGAGCTCTTTGCTTCTAGGTAGCAGGAATGTGGGGCCATTGTGAGTTTTATTTGGAATATATTTACTGGGGGCTCAACTATGTGCCAGGTACTGTCCTGGGCACTTCATATGCATTTCTCATTTAAAACGGCCAACAGCCCGACGAGGTAGGTGCTGCTATCATCAGTGTTCTACAGGGGAGGCAGCCCAGGCTGAGAGGTCCGTGTCTTGACCCCAGCTAGTAAACGAGGGGCCTGGCATTAGGAGTCAGCCTGGCAGAGCTGATGCACCTGCCTGCCCCTCATGAGTGTCCTGAAATGTCCCTGCCCCTTGTCATGGTCTGATTTCTCAGGAGGAGGAAGAGGAAGGATTGCTCTGGTGGCCAAGCCCAGAGGGAGGTCCCTGCTTATAATGGCACTTCTCAGGGCTTTGGTAGGCCTTTCCGGGGGGGGGGGGGGGGGGGAGAGGGGGGGGGGAACTTTTTTTTGGCAGGAGAGGGCGTGGAAATGGGGGGAAAAAAAAGGGCTTTTTCAACTG
>NC_081557.1:89058395-89075252 GCF_022355385.1 Mustela nigripes | reverse complement strand
GGGGGGGGGGGGGGGGGGCAGGAAAGAGGAAGGGCTCAACTTTTCTTGCCTGTAAGAGACCGTGAAGATGGTCAAAGACAAGGCTTGTTTTCCACTGTGTACCCCAGTTTGTCCCTTTCTTTTTGGCTTCAGGGTATGTTAAGATCTTGATGGGACTATGAGAGCCTTGGGCTGCAGGCCTCCCGTTCAGATGCTGAAAACCTGGCTACGTGTGTGTCTGTGCACACGCGGTACATGGTGTATGTCTGTATGAAGGGTGCACGTGTGGGTGTGTGGGTGTGTGTCTGTGTGTGTGTCTGGGTCCTTCAAGACCAGCTTAATGGTCCTTGCCTGGACCGTGCCTGGCATCACTAGAGCTCTCTAGTGGCACTGCTTTTTATCTTGGCTGTGTGACTGCCCTGCCCAGCCTGTGCCCAGTGATGGATATCTGTGCCTGACTCTCCTTGAAAGAGTGTCTCGTATCCTATTCACTTTTCCCTCACTTGCCACCGATGCCTAATAAATGCACACCGAGCATCTGGGTGGAGAGATGAATGGTTTTCGTGCCGCCGTGGCCTACGCCAGCTTGGGCGAGCGTATCATTCTACCCCCGGGTGTGGGTTGGTACCTTCCCGTGGGGTGGTGCACTTGGCCGAGCTGGAATCCTTATCATCCCAGCTCACGGAGGGATATCTGGCCGCATGCAGCTGACCCAGATGTTCTCCCCTTGCTCTCAGATCTGTGGAGGGAGGGTGCTGGCCAGCCAGCTGTGGTCTGCTGGAAGACCTTTCTTCTGCAGTTCTGGAGCGTTCCCCATTTGGTGCCTGCTGGCTTCCTGTCCCCTTGCCTGCTGGCTTCTCCTTGGGTCTGTGTGGAGAAGGAAAGCGTTGGGAAGTCGTTTCTCCCCATGTTTAATGTCTTCCCTGCCTGCTGTGTCCCCCTGTGCTCAAGTTCCGGGCAATTACCCTCCTGCAGGGTTTTGTTGCTGAGCACAGCAGGTGGGCCTTGTTTGTAATTCACTTGCACCATTAACGCTGGGTTAGCACCATAAGGGCGACTGATCCACTCAGTGCCCCCAGCCCCAGATGCCACTTGATAGCTGGTTGTTAGATTGGCTTGGGGGTCCAGGCATTTCAGAGCTCCCTGAAATGTGTTTTCTCCAGTTGAAAGCAATGAGAAGCTTGATCTATTGGCAGTCACAAAGCACACACCATCATCCACACTAATGGGAAATCTGTACCCAAATGCCACCCCCCCCCCCCAATCACAGTGATTTGGCTCTGGACAATAATAACAATAGTCACAAGAACACAGTAGCCATCTCAGTCAGCTCAGTATCAGGGCAAGCAGGGCACACTTTCTGTTTGTAGCTGCATTGCTAAGGTCATGGGGAATCTTTGAAAGCAACCTTAGGAAGAGTTAACATTTTCTCCATTTTGTCGGGGGGGAAACTGAGGCTTGGGGAGATGACTCACTTGCCCAGCGTCCCTGCTAGTAAGAAACTGAGTCCCGAATCAAGGAACGGTCTGAAGCAGACACAGAGCTTTGTGCTGCTAACCTCTGCCTTATGCGGCCTTCCTTTGGGAGGAATTATGTGAAGGGAGATGGGAGAGGGGAGAGATCTCTCAACCTGCCATCCTAATTATTTTTTTTTGTCCCAGCATTGATATTAAGATGAGCCACTGAGCAGGGGAATGATGAGTAGGATTAAAACATCCTCTATAGGTTCACTTTTAATAATTAATCGTACACTTATTGAGCTCCAACTAGGTGGAAAACATTGTCCTGAGAAATCAGACCACGTTATAGAAAACAGTGATAAATCATTCATCTGTTCGATCATTCTGAGAGATGGGGAGTCAGACATAGATTCTAGGACAAAAGACAAGGAATAAAATGTTGGTGGGGAAGGTGGAGGAGATTAGCTCGAACAAACCCTAGAGACTGATCTAGAAGAAAATCTTCCTGACTTTCTGATTGCAGGTTATGAAAACATTTTTGGACACATCCTATCCTCTTCAATTTTTGGACAGCCTTGTGCCTGTTTTATGGGAAACTAAGAGCCAGAGAGGCTGGAGGACTGGACCATAATACAGGGAACAGTAGCAAAGTCAGGTTTGAATGCAGGCCTTCTGACTCCCAGTTCACTCATCTACAGAGCCCCTCCCCATTGGGCCCCATCCAGGCCCTACCAGATGTTTGATGTCCCGTGTCCTGCTGAGGCTGGCTTTGGGCTGCCTTGGGCTCTGCTTTCCTTGGAGATCCATGAAGTCTGTGCTCTTGCCCAACGCTTGGCAGTCTAGAACCTTTCTTTTCCAGTCTGTGGGCAATCCAGTCTAGTGCCTTAATGTTCAGCTGTGCAGGGTCTGTTCCCTCCAGGCATGGCTTCTTCTACAATCTCAGGCTCTCCTGCAGTGGCTAAGTGCCCACTCCCCAGCCTCTCTGCCCTCCAGGCCATCTGGCACACCTCAGTCTCATTGATCTCCTGCAAGCGCAGCTCCAGGATTCACCCTCCCTTGCCCAGAAACTTTCAGTGTGGCTCTTTATTGCCTACACGATAAAGTCCCAGCTCCTTAACCTTGGCATTTGAGGCCTTCTAGAATCTGACCCCTATACTTATCTGTCTCTGGGTAGTGTGCCTCTGCCAAGCTGGTTAGTCACTGCCCTTTGGACACCTCTTGCTTTTCCTGGTGCCCTGCTAGAAGGTCTTCCTTCCTAAGCAGCATGTGCCTGCACTGTCCAAGAATGCAGCTCACCTGTCCAGGCCTGGGGATGTTCTCCGCCTCTGTTTTCCCAGTGCTTCTTTCTCATTTGGTGACGAAGGCTGCCCTGCCTTGTCAAAGCTGCTTTGTGACTGTGGCGCGTCATGCGTTCATAGGTGTGCTGCTTGTGACGTCCTCCTTTTCCAGGGCAGACAGTGCTCTAGAAGGTTCTGCGGCAGCGTTCTTAGAGGTGTGTCCAGGTCCCATCCGGGTGGCAGCCCCATCAGTAGAGGAGCAATGCTCACAGCCTTTCTCTCCCCTTCTTGGAGAGAAAGGAGCTGGGCTCCCATGGTCATGGTCTGTGCTTCTTTCACCGTGGTTCCTAGGTGGGGCATACGGAGTGTGGATACAGCTCCCTACTTAGCTAAGGAGGTCAAGGTTCTCCCCCACAGTGCTTCTGAGACTATGGGTGCCCCTGGAATTCCTGTCATCCACAAGGGAAGGACTGGACCTCTCTGGGCCATGGCAGAGGGAAAGTGATGGGACTTTGGCAAGCTGAATGCGAGCTGTGCTCTCCTGTGGCTTGTTGCAAATGCAAAAGCCCAAGGCAGCTGCTGGAGAGGGTGTCCTCTGCATCCCTAAGCCCCTCAGAGACCGACGGAACATGGCAGCCCTCCCACCCCGGGGTCTCTCCTTCAGAGGGAGGGCCCTCCTTTTGCCCAGGGCATGGGGTCCAGCCAAGAACCAGAGCTCAGGTGTATGGGGGGTACTCAGAGGTGAGCACTGAGGCTGCGGGTAGCCTGGGGAGGGGGTGGGAGCTGTAGGCGGAGGACAGGAGAGCGGAGAGTTGGGCTTGAACTGTGGCTGGGAGAGGAGTGTGATCTCAGGCCAGGTTCCAGGGTCAGCTCAGAACAACCAACTCTGACGAGGGCCGTGGCAGGCCCAGCAGTCACTGTGCACTTGAACCTGAGGTGTGTTTAGCCTCACTATACAGAACAAGGGGACCCAGGTTCAGGGGCTTAAGTAGCGTGCTCATATCTCTGAGCCAGTCATTGAGAAAGTTGGGATTCTTTATTGTTTTTTAAATTATTAAGTAGATTTCTTAATTGAAACCACAGTCCAATCTCTGAAAATGCACACACACTGTAGAGAACACTTTAGAATGAAAAGCAAGTCTCCTTTCTACCCTAACTGCCGTTCTAGAACCCTCTCCGGGGGGCAACTGGCCAGCAGCCAGTGACTATTCTCTGCACTCACAGAGCCTGGTGCCAGGCCTCCCCTACGCAGATGGCCGTCGGTGCCAACAGAATTGGGTGGCAGGGAAGAGGTGGATGGACCGTTCATAGGCTCTTGGGCAAGTCCCAGAGATTGTGTTTTGCTTGGATGACTGCTAGAAAAAGTTCAGTTGCTTTGCATCTTGAATGGGACACCACGTGCTTTGTTATGCACCTTTATCTTACTATATGGGGCTCTCTTCTTCTCCCCACCCCCCACTCATCCTCCACCCCAGGGAGAGCCCAGGGGGTCCATCCTGGGCTTCTCCGTGGAATACAGACACCTAGGGAGAGTTGGTTTGGCCCCTGGTCTGGCTGGCACTTAGAAAAAGAGGACAGGGCCTTGCTTTCTGACCATGGTGTCAGAGACACCAAAAAGCCGATATGTACGTGAAGTGACCGTGAACAGGACAGACTCCATTTCGGCTGGGTCAAGGGAAGGCTCCGGGTCTGCCACGTGCTTCTTCATTACTAACATCAGAGCGCTTTCCTCTGGCTTTGACCTCAGTGGTGTGGGAGAGAGTCTGTGTACCATCACCTGTGTGTCTCTTGTAACCCATCTTTGGCTTCTGATAGTTCAGTTCCGGTGAACCTCCCCTCCTGCATCACACACAGCCCACCCAGCCGTGCCGGCTCTTTCCAGATCTCCTTATGGAGGGCTGCGGTGCATACAGCTTCACCCTAGGGCATGGCCAAGCCTCTCCAGGACAACCCCTCTCCTCCCAGACACCCAGACAGATCCCGAGCAGGGGAAGAAGAGCTGTGTTTATCTGGAGGTAATTAAAACACTGTCCTTAAAAAGCAGTTTCTCTCTGCATCAGCCTTGTCGCCTGCTCACTCTCTGTTCCACTGTGGACACTCTTGCAAGGTCTCTCTGCTCTAAATGTGTTACCAACAGCTCCAGCACTGGGCAGTTTTGTTTCAAAGCCTCAGCTCACGTGGTCTCTGCTAGGAGCTCATCTCCCTCAGGACCCAGCCTGGTGGCCTCAGATAAATGCCAGAGACGTTCCTCACCCGTCCCCAGCCAGTCTTGCCTGTCACATCCGACGCTGGGATCCTCTTCCCGCCTCCCCCAGCTCACTAAGACCGGTGCTTAACTTCCTATCTTCTCACCTCTAACCACCTCCTTTGCACTGGAAAGCAGATTGGATGCTGTGGCCTCCTCTGCTTGTCTGGGAAGGTGGCTGGGTCCGGAGCCAGGTTCATGGAGGCAGCTGGCTTTAGATGCGGAGCTGTATCCAGGAACCAAGGGCCCCTAATGAGGGAGACGGGATGAAAAATACAAGAGACGGGGAATATGTTTCGGCTTTCCATCCTTTTGGACTCCCTGCCATTTCCAAAATGCACATTGCTGGCTCTCACCAGAGACCTCTGGGTCTCCCCTGGGTCGTTCCTCTGTCTGGGAATCTTCTCCCTGCTCACTGTGTCCCCTTTAAGAGACCTGGCTAACTCAGGTCAAACCTTTTGTCCCCAGGGAAATCTTCCCTTCCCACCACATGAGGTCCTTCTGCCACACACTCCATAGCATCCTGAACTTTTCCTTCATTGTCTGTAATCATGGCATCCAGCTTCTTGGATAGGAGGACACTGTCCCTTCCCTGACTGTGAGCGCCAGGGCCTGGACGGTGCCTGCTCGTAGGCACTCAGTAGAAATATTTGTGGAATGAATAAAGTATCAATCCTCTAGTGTTGTTAAGGATATTTCTATGCTTTGGCCAGTCTGGAGGGAAGGAACAAGGTACACCATTTTGTTTAGAAAGCGCTTTGCTCATCTGTGAAGGAATGCTCCACTCATTTTCTCACTTGGTTTTCTTAGCAACCCTGTAAGGGAGATGGTCGAAGTATAACTTCCCCATTTTATAGACGAGAGGTTCAGAGATGGGTCCAAAGTCTGCTCTTCTCCTCCAGTCCCTGGTTTTTCTCCTCCGCTAGGCTGAGTCTGAATGAGGAAGGAAGATGACCTTCTTCAGAGAAAGCTTCCGGGATGGGGTTGACTTAGAGCAGCGTTTTGGGGATGAGAGAGCTGTGCGGTATTACGTGTGAGAGGCCTGGGAGGCTGCCCTGTTGGGAGAGGCTGTGGATGTGGTCCTGGACGCCTGTGTATAGGGCTGGAGGGAGCCTTGAATAGTGGGTGGAGAGAGGAAAGAATGGAAGTTCTCACGGACTGATTGCATTACAGTTAGAATCTATTGCAACAGCTTTTCAAGGGAGGAGCCCTAGGCCATGGTTCACGTTTGTGGAGATGGAGCTCTCAGAGCTTAAGTGACCAGCTTAAGGACACAGAGTGGCCCGTAGGTTAGGAAGCGGGGGACACTTGCTCTGGCCCCTGGGGAGGGGCAATTCTTTAGAAGTGGATTGAGGGCTTCAGGCTAGATCTACACAGGAAGTGGCTTGGAGGGGAAGAGAGACTGGTTATTCCTCATGTCCTGCTCGTTAGTGTCCGAGAATGGGAGACAGCTGTCGCTTGTCACGTGTCCTGAGTGCTAGCAGATTCCCCTGGTTGCTTTGGTCCTTGAATACCCTTCCCCAATATCAGGCCTGGGCCTGGCTGGCCACCACTGTCTTTAGTTTATCTGAGGAGTCAGACTAGGTCCCACTCCCCAGCCGATGCAAGCCGCCTTTGGCTAACATGCCACATTGTAACTCATCCCAACCTCCTGGACACATCTCCTGATGGTAAATCCCAAACACTGAGGACACCTGGGCTGTTCATTTGGCCAAGGGAGACACTCAGACTCCCTTCTCTGTTGCTTGCTTCCCCCGATGTGAAAATCGTGCAGATGGGCCCTAGATCGACTTGGATTCGACTCCTCTTCTTCAACATCATGATAATCATTATAATCATATTCCAACATTTCCTCAAGTACCAACTGTGTGCCAAGTTCTGGGATACAGAGAGAAGGCACGTGTAGAGAATACTGAGTACGAACCGGTCTTGGAGCCGGTGGCCTGGTATTCCCGTTGGCCCGCCAGGTGACTGTAGCAGGTCTCACGTAACCTCAGCAGTTCCGGCTGCCACATCGATAGGTGGAGAAAGTGTGAGAATCTGCCTCCCAGGGCTCTTCTGAGGAGCACTGAGGCTGAAACAGTATTCTGCACATAGAAAGTGTATATTCAGTAAATGTTAGCATGAAGTCGAATTCTTAGAGCTGCAGAACGGCACCACTTGAAAGAACTTAGCGAACATCTAGACCTATTCCCTCATTTTCAGAATAAGAAACAGACTCAGAGAGGTTATCCCCCAGAGCCTGTGAACACTGGGTCCCTGCCTCCGGTCCTGGGGGGAGATGGAAAACTTAGACATGCTGCCCAACTCTATCAGGCCCCAGAGGTTGATCCTCCCTCAAGGAGACCACAGGGTCTGGGGCAGCGCTGCTTCCCTGACCTGGCCACCCAGCTTCCCTGCACGCTCCGTCCAAGCTGCTGGCTGCTGCTGGGAGCGTCTTCCAGCCAGGGCGGGTCGGAACAGCCGAGAAGCCCACATCCATTTGTCTTGAGGAGCCTGGAGCATCATGAGGAGTAATCAAGATCTTGTTGCCCACAGACGAGAGAAAACCTGTAATTAATCTGGCTGCCCCTCTGATTTCCTCTGTCATCCCCGCTATCAAACACCGTCTGGTGGCTGTCAGCCACCTCTCGGACCCACCCTGGAAAATCACGATTAATAGTGCAACAGCCCTATGAGGACTGGAGAGAAAGAGAGAGAGACGGGAGAGGGACTGCTGACACATCAGGAGAGGAGAGGCCATTTAGCTCAGCTGGGCTGGGTGGGGTCCCAGCGGCATGCTTACTACCTGAACGCGGTCAGCCGGCGACATGCTGTGTGCTGTGTGTGTGTGTGTGTGTGTGTGTGCAAACCAGTGGGGGCTGGGGATCTTCAGGCACTTAGCAAGTTCTGCTCAGTGTAGGCAGCACAGCAAAGTGTGTCGGGAAGCTACTTGTGCAGAAGAGATGTTCCCCTGCTCCCCTGGAGCTCTTGGTCTGGTTGTGGAGCGAGGTGGTAAGTAAGCACAGATGCTTGGCGAAGGCCTGTGCAGGCACGGGGAGCTGGGCGCTGTCCATGGTGCTGACGGGCCTGTCCTAGCACCTTCCATCAGGCGTCTAAGTGTGGAAGTGGGCCAGAGATGCCTGGAGATTTTAGGGATCCTCTGGCCTGAGGAAGTTCACCTGTCCTGAGATTCTGGGGGCGGGGGGAAATGACAAATCAGGTTCTTTCAGAAGAAGTGGGGATGAGTGATTTTTGGTGTTTGTGTGAGGAAACTGCCCCTGGGTAGGTAAGCAGTAGAGCCCATCTCCTCCCGGAGCACATCCTTCCTGTGCTCAGAGAACAGTGGGCGTCACACGCTGCCTGCCACCAGAGCTTCCCAGGACAGCCTGTGCCATGGAGAAATGGGCTCTAGATTGTAGGCTCCTCCTGGGCAAGTGCTCCAAACGCCAGTCACGGGTAAAGACTTCATGCTGCCAGAGCCTTTTCCACGTATGTTATCTGACTGGATTCGTTCATTATTTCCACAGATATTTTTGAGTGCCTACTATGTGCCAGCCTGTGCTAGGCATTGGAGATACAGGTGGAAAATTCCAACGTGTTCCCCGCTCTCCTGGTGCTCATCAGCCTGTGAGGTAGGCATCACTGCTCCCTTGTTCCTGACGAGGAGGTGGGCTTTGAAGGAAGTAAGCCCCTCGAGAGTGTTCCTTCAGTAAGGTCCAGAGCCACCCCCACTGGCCTGACTTCCGTCCTGGTGTGGCCTGATCAGCAGGGTTATCCCATGTCATCCAGAGCGGTGCCCTCAGTGACACAGGAAAGGGCTACATGTCAACCTTCTGCCCTCCAAGTTCCCAAAAGTCCAGGAGTGAAGCCCAGCTCTGGTTACGTGGGGACAAAGATTCCCCAGAGAGCCAAAGTCATGCTTAGATACCTGCTTTGAACTAAAATTCTGCTGGAAAAGAGCAGCAAAAGTGCAAGAGAAAGAGATGTTTCAGCTTTCCATCCTCTTGGACTCCCTGCCGTTTTCGAAATGCACACTGCAGGCTCTCACTAGAGGCCCCTGGGTCTCCCCTGGGTCGTTCCTCTGGGAATCTTTTCCCTGCTCACTGTGTCCCCTTTAAGAGACCTGGCTAACTCAGGTCGAACCTTTTGTCCCCAGGGAAGCTTTCCCTTCCCACCACATGAGGTCCTTCTGCCACACACTCCATAGCATCCTGAACTTTTCCTTCATTGTCTGTAATCATGGCATCCAGCTTCCTGGACATGGGAGTGCTGTCCCTTCCCTGACTGTGAGCGCCAGGGCCTGGACAGTGCCTGCTAGTAGGCGCTCAGTTCCTGCTTGCTTCCCTCCCCATGCTGTGATTCCTCTTTGCCCGGATCTACACCGTGATTTCCCCTTAGATTGTTTGACCTACAGCAAATATACAAAATGTACAAATCAATTGGCAATTTATTTCATATTGGTGTAAACTGAACATATGTCTTTTTTTTTAAATGACCCCTTTACTGTTTTAAGTAAACTACCCCCAACGTGGGACTTGAATCCATGACCCCAAGACCAAAAGTTACATGCTCTGCTGAGCCAGCAAGACGCCCGAGTCAATGCCTTTTAGATGTCATCTGTTCATTGATTCATTTGGCCAATATTAACAGAGCACCTACTATGTGCCAAGTAGCATGCTAGGTACTTGTCACTGTCCCTCCCATCACCGCTGATGGTTCTGCAGGCAGACAGCCTTCTTGTAACTGGCTAGTGCCATGAGGAAGAATGTTCCAGGTGTGGTGGCAGCATTTGGGGAAGAGATCACAGAAAGCCTCAGAAGGGAGATACTGCAGTGAGCCTGTAGAAAACTGTCCCCAGGCCATTGGGGGTCGAGGTCACATCCCACGTGGGAGCTCTCATACAGGTGGCATATTGGGAAAATCAGGGCTCAGATTTTGCTGGAACCTGAGGTGCAATGGGCTGGGGGGCAAGGGCAGGTGAGCAGGATCCAGCTCGTGAAGGGTTTGCCTGTGGGACTGAGGAGTTTGCCCTTGATCCTGGAGGCAGGACAGAGTCAGGGGAGACTGAGCCTGGGTATGTCGTTATCATGTTTGCATTTTAGTAAGAATCCCCACCACACAGCTGAATGGAGAACCACCCTGGGAGGGAAGGAAAGACCCAAGGGAGGGAGGCCAGGAAGGCTGCTCTGACCAGAGTCCAGGTCATTGCTGAGAGACATCTGGATGGGGGTGGTGTGAGGGTGACAGACCATGGGGATACAGAGACAGTCATGGGCTTTAGGAGGCAGAGCAGTCGGGATGGGGTGATTGATCAGAATGGCGTGTGGGATGGGAACCATCTTTCTGGCTTGGATGACGAGTGGGGTGTGGTGCTGCCTAAGAGGATGGAGGAGAGAGAAGAAGCAGCTGATGGGTGTGAGGGGTAGGGGGAGAGGTTACCCTTTGTCTAGGATGCAGTGTGTCTGAGGTGCTCAGAATTGCGGGACGCAGCTGTATTATGCCAGGGCCCTGGGCATGAGATGAAGCCACACCATGCAGGTGGCAAGGAGCCACAGGAGGAGGGGAGCTCCCCACGGGGGACAATGTTCGTGGGCAGGGGGCCTTGGTGCTGTATCTTCAGGATCGTTTCTTTTTCCTCCCTAAATTATTCAGATACTTTTAGTTGATAAAGGCTGCCCTCTTTGGTTCTAAGACCAGATTCATCTAAACATTAAAATGAAAATAAGACCTCAGATTTCTTTGTGCTTTTTGATGAAGAATCTGCAAGCTTCCTCTCTTGTTCTTATGTACACACAGTAAAGCTATATAAGAAAGGCCAGTGGAGTCAGAGACCTGGCTGTCTGGGGCTTTGCCTCCTGATGCCTATGTGACCTTGAGCTAGGCCCTTCCCCTTTCTTGGATTCTGCTTCCTTGGTGTGATTGAGATTTTCCTGTGGATTAAAGCAGAAAGAGACGGTGGAAAGAATTTTGCAAACCAACGAGCCTTACAATCATGAAACACCATGGTTCTTTTGATTCCTGTAAGGTTTGGGAAGAGAATATTTCTCATCTCTGTGCCCCAGATCATTCAGTCGAGGCCCCAGAGCAGCCCAGGACCTCCGTCCTTGCTGTCCTTATGTGCGGTCTCCAGAGTCAGCTAGGCTTCATGGCCACGAACGATGGGAGGCAGGCCTGCATGGAAGGAGTGTAGTTGTGTCATCAAATAGAATTTACACAGGCTAATCTGACACCTCTTTAGCAGTCTGAATAATAATTACCGAGTGGCGTGCTGATCAGGCATAAATGGAAGGCATTTGACATAAATGATTATAGTTAGTATTGCTTTTATACAGCCTAACCAGATTTTTACAGTTCTTTCCTCTTTGACAGCTGATTCATTTATCCATTCAACACATATTTATTGAGGCTGTAATATATGCCAGGCCCTGTTCTGGGCCCCGAGGAGACAGACGAACAAGATTTCTGCTCCTTGCCCCACCCCCCCCTTTGTTTGAGCTTGCATTCCAGTGGGGGGACCATCACTGGACAATCAACTTTATCCATAGCGAGTCAGAATGTCAGGCTTCTCTGGAGACTGTGTGTGCTGTAATTTGTCCTTGCATCAACATCCATGAATGATAGGATGGAGATTCTGAGCCTGATTTGCCAACAGCAGAGTTGCCTTTGTCCTTTACCTTTCTTTCTTTCTTTCTTTTTTTTTTTTTTTTAAAGTTTTTTTTTTTTTTTTTGACAGACAGAGCTCAAAAGGGGGCAGAGAGGCAGGCGGAGAGAGAGAGAGGAGGAAGCAGGCTCCCTGCTGAGCAGAGAGCCCGATGTGGGGCTCCATCCCAGGACCCTGGGATCATGACCTGAGCTGAAGGCAGAGGCTTTAACCCTCTGGGCCACCCAGGTGCCCCAGTCCTTTACCTTTCTTTACCTCTGACTCCTAATAGCAGGTGATGGCTTGAGCCCTTCTATTCATTGAACAAGTTCATCCTGCACACCTGTTGTGTATAAGTAGACTGGGGAATCAACAGCAGGCTGTCACTTGTCCTTGACCTTAAGAAACCCACACTGGTTCCATGTGTGGGCACATGGCAATGTGAGAAATAAAATAAACAGAAATATTTTATTTCTCCCAGCAATGGGAGGAAAAGCTGTAAGAATCAGCATAGGCTGTCACAGCGGCACATAGAGGGGCTCTGGATCCTGGCAAATGGCAGGGGTCGGGGAGAGGAGCATCAGGCAGAGGGAACCAGGGGTGCACAGGGAGCTGCCTGGTACTGGGTGTGGCTGGAACATCAAGTGTGTGATGCTTAAACAAAGACTTACTGAAGTGTGCAACACACACACACACACACACAGAAAAGTGAATATAATCCTAAGTACACAGCTCAGGGAGTTTTCACAAACTGACTGAACACACTTACTGGGCAGGGGGCCTTGGTGCTGTATCTTCAGGATCGTGCCTAGAGTAAGCAACAGGACATTGTCAGCACTTCCAGAAGACCCCACATGGCCCTTCCTGTTACCCCAAGGGTACCCACCAACAAGGCTTCTAACAGTTTTTTATGCTACTTTTCTTAAAAAAAAATTATTTTATTTGAGAGAGAGCACGAGTGAGCAGGAACAGGGGGAGAGGGAGAAGGAGAAGCAGATTCCCTGCCTCAGGGTGCCTGATGAGGGGCTTGATCTCAGAACCCCAAGATCATGACCTGAGCCAAAGGCAGACAGTTAACCAACCGAACTACCTAAGCACCCCAGTTTTTTATACTTTTTATAGAAAGAATCATGTCGTATGTGTGCATGTATGCTTCTGTTCCTAGTTTCTTTTGGTCAAATTATGTTCATGAGATTCATCCTGAATCTCAACACGTGGTTGTTGATGATTAATTTTCATTTCCATGGAACCTTCTGTTGTGTGGATATACACTGTATTTCTCTGTTCTGCCTCTGGACAGCTGGGTAGTTTCCAGTTTGGGGAAGTGCAAAGTGCTGCTATGAACATTCTAATACATCTCTAAGACATCTGAGCACATATATTCTGTTGGAGATAGGCTTATTGTGGGGTTGCAGTGTCCCTACGGTACTGGTAAAGCTCTGGGTTTCAGGAGCATAAAGACCGGTTTTTCAAATCCGTTCTATCAACTTACACTTGCCTTGGCACCATACAAGAGTTCCAGTTGCTCCACATCCTTGTCAACACTTGACATTGTCTTTTTTAAAAAGTCATTCTGGTGGGTGTATAGTGGTTTCTTACTATGATTTGAAGTTGCATTTTTTGATGCCCAGGGATGCTGAGACCCTCTTCCAACGTTTATAGGCTTTTGGATGCAGTTATTAGTGGACTGTCTGTTCTAGTCTTTGCCCATTTTTCTGTTGAATTGTCTGGATTGGGTGGGGGAAGGAATAATTTTAATACTACTTTCCTAATCAGTGGTGACCAGGGGCTAGCATATCCAGGTGCTTACTAGCTCTGACTTGACCCCATTGATGGTGTGTGACTGGCAGGCTGCAGACTCTGTTCTCAGGGTGTTGGTGGTCTCAGGGAGGGGACAGTACCCATGCTGCCTCGGGGGAGGCAGTCCTCTCCAAGGCTCTGGTTTTGACACCAGGCCCATTGGCCCCAGGAGGAATGGAGATTGGTGGAGAAAGGATGGGGGGGGGGTCATTTCCATCAGGTAGCAGGAGCAGATGCGGAAACCAGCTGATGACCTCAGTTTTTACTGAGAATGGACCTCTCGATCTGGGCCAGGGAGGGACTGATGGTGTGTAGTTCATCCTTTAGGCCAGGCCTGAGCGCAGCTGCTTTTCCCCTGTTATCTTGGTCTGTGGTTCAGCTCTCCCACCTGAGAGACGCCAGGCTAGTTTTACCTGCGAGGAAACTGAGCTGAGGGGTCAAGGACAGTCCTCCTGAAGGCCACCTTGCTAGCACGTGGAGGAGTAGGACTTGAACCTAGCCCCTTCCCCTCACTGCTCCCCAGTGAGCAGAGCAGGGCATACAGCGTGTCTCCGGGGCAATGGCATAGTCTCGCCACCCCTTCCTCTTCGGCTCACTCATGGCTCTTGTTTCTCAAGAGCAGATGAAAGTTTTCATTCCAGTTAGAGATTTCAGAACCGTGGAGCCCCTTACATCATTCGGTAAGAGTTACTCTCCCAAACCCCCAGCTGGATCGGGGGGCTGGGGTTAGAACATGAACCTTCTGTGGGCCTGGCCTCAGGAGCAAGGACCAAGGAGCTGGCCTGGAGCTGGCCTGGAGGTTTCCCTGCCAGTGGTTCTGCAGGGGTTTGAGAGCCCTCCCCACGGGGCAGCTTTGGTCCCAGGGCTGGGTGGGTGGCTACCTGGCAGGGGCGTCAGACTCACCTGCTCCCTCCCGCCGCTCTCCCGCAGAGTTATGTCATGCCCAGACCAGCAGAGGGCTCCATGAGGATTTATAGAAGATGCCCCGCCTCTCGGCGCCTTTGGTGCTGCTTCCCGCGTGGCTAGTGATGGTCGCCTGCAGCCCGCACTCCTTGAGAATTGGTAAGTGGGGCAGCCCAGCTCTGGGGGATGCCCCCGCCTGGAGCCCGGGTGTTCGTGGGGGACATCTTGTGCGTTGTGCCCTCCCTGAGTTCAGCTGGGCTAGTGGTGGGGGTGGGCCGGGCTCATAGCTCCGATCCTGCTGGTGGTCAGTCTGTCCAGCCCCCTTGTGGGGGGAACAGAGACGCGGAATCCCTGTTCCAGTTTGTGGCGGACTCGGCCTGGCACACGAAGGGTGAAGCAGGAGGGTGGGCATGACTGTGGGGATTTTAAATCCAGGGCTGGAGATTAGAGAAGAAATTACCTCTCCTGGTCTCTGATCAATCCAAGAAGTCTTCCTGGAGAGTGTGCCTCAGATCTAGTCAGGGAGAGCTCTCAGGGGCCCTGGCCGGCTGCTTGGCAGGGCCCTTGACATGGTGTGTCGGTTCTCCCTGGCCTGGTTCTAGAGAGGGAGGCAAGGCTACTGCAGTGGCCAACATTCTCCCCATGGCCTTGCTGCTGTGGGGACGCCCACTCTAGGGACAGGCAGGGGCTGTGCTGCTCCCTGTCCCAGCAGCAGCCCTGGTCCTGGAGCAAGGCCTTTCTCCCCTGGGAATACAGGAGTGCCTGGGAAACCAGGTGCCTCTTCTTCCCCACGATGGCATGAGCCTCATTCCCTATAGGCTCGGGCACTGCTAATGTGGGTCATATGAAAACAGCCCTGACTGCAGGGACAAGAAGAGTTTATGCCAGTGTGCACTGTGCGGTTGGTCTATCTGATGGCCCAGGACTGATGTGGGCTGTCATGGATTGGGGGATTGTGTATATATGGGGAACGGGGTCAGTGTGGACAGGGTTGGGGTACAGCAGTGAGAAGCCCAGGAGGATGGGCTATTGGTCGTAAGAAGGCTGAGTTAACATTAGGATCCCTGGGGCAAGGTGAGACAAGAGCCCCAGAAGGACTCAAATCTAGGCAGCTTCTGCAGATAGGTACCCATGGGATGCCCCTCTTCCCAGACTGGGGTGGGGAGTGAAGGAAGTGGATACTGCCAATAAGGCAGGATCCTAGATCCTAGACCTGAACTTAAAAGTGTTAGAGGCTGATTGAGAAGGAAGGTATCTTGACGCCGAGTCCTAGGAGATTGGCTTTTAAGCCGCTTGTAACCAGGACTGGTCCAGAGTCCTAGAGGTTGGCCTGCTGGTGGTGGGCAGGAGGCCCCGGGGGGGCAGAGGCAGGCCAGAAGCCGCGACCCAGGCTAGGCCCGCACCGTGGGCCAGAAGCCAAGCTGCAGGTCTCTGGGCTGCCCCGTGTGGACTCTTGGGCCCACTTCTCCATGCATATGCAACAGTGGCTGATTGGAATCAGAAATGCAGACAGGTGACTTAGTTCTTCCCTTCTCCCTGCCCTCAGCGCGCCACTCTGCATGCTTTAAAGCAAGGAATTAAAAACAAAATCTTCCCTCCCTCTCCCCATTCGTTTTTACCGAACTTCAAAACCTAATTTAATTCTGCTTAGGAGCAATGCAAAACGGTTCGTATCCTTAAGATGCTTAATTTACAAGATGCCTACAGTTATTCAGCGTTTGCTGCGAGGTTTTCTCCCCCTCTAAATGAGCGGATAAAGCGGTAACCCATCAATTTCCATTTGTCGCTAATGGGAAGCGGAAAGGGATTGAGCCAGAAACGGCAGCGCCTCACGGCCTTGGCTCTCCTGACACCGGTTCTCCAGGAGGGGAACAGAAAGTGGAGCTGACAGATCCTTCTCTTGGCTGGGACGCTGACAACGGAGGGCTTCAAAGGGACCCCTCCTGCTCCCGCACCCACTCCTGGAGCATTGCTTGTCCAGTGCTGTCAAGATGCTGTTGGCCCTCTGTTTTGGTTCACGCCAGGCCACTTTCAGCCCATCTCCAGCCAGGCGCCCTGCTGGCTGGCAAGGTCAAACCGGGCCTCCTCTCACACAGAGGCCAGGAAGCAGAGTGAAGCCAACAAAGGGACAGAAAAGAAAGGCAAAACCAAAAGCCTACAATGCCGGGACCCGTTTCCCCCGTCTCCTTGGTTATCCTGGGAGCCAGGAGGTTTTTCAAGTCTTCTGAACCTAATGAACAGAAAGGTGCTAATTACTGTGGGCTCCAGAGGGGATCTGGAGTGGGGCGGGGAGGGGAGGAGAAGTAGGTCAAGAAAACAAGTAGCTGAGCTTGGCAGCAGGCAGCCTTGAGCAGAACGGGCTGGACCGACGCTGGTGGGGCTGGCATCTCCCGCGGCCCCCAGAGGCGCACGGGAAAGGGAGGGGTGTGGTTCCCCTTGCCCCTTTCCAAGGGTCACTTGTCCCTGCATTTGGTGCTTTCGGGGTTCCTCCCAAACTCCTCAACCTGCGGAGAGAGTGAGGCTGCAGAAAGGATGAGGAATCCCAGAGATGAACTGCCCCACCTGCTCCAA
>NC_081557.1:89039092-89058385 GCF_022355385.1 Mustela nigripes | reverse complement strand
CCTCAGCCCTGCTCCGTCCTCAGCCCTGCTCCGTCCTCAGCCCTGCTCCGTCCTCAGCCCTGCTCCTCCACCGGTGACAGTATGGATGTTTGCAAAGAGACGGCCAAACCCATTACGCTGCCCGGGCACTGCTGTTTTTCATTCAAGTGAGGTGCGGGGCGGGAGATCCAGCCAAATTGTCTATTACGGTGCCCGGTGTTTACCCCCCGAATGAGGTTTTGGGTAAGAGAAAGGGATTTTATTTATGACCGTGAGGCTGCCCGCATAAATTCCCCAAACTCTCACACATATGTCAGCCCCCTTCAGTCATCCGTCTTCTGAAAATGTCTTTTGATTTTGCTTCTGTCCCTCTGGGTTCTCTGAGTGATGACTGTGGGAGCCACAAGTTAATAAATGCTCAGAAGGGGACCCCACCCCATCTCTCCCGCCCTCTAGTACTTGGAGGGACTGTCGTCTTCTCTTAGAGCGATGAAGGATTCTGAAGATCCCATTCTCCAAGCCGCTCATTTCACATATGGGGAAGGAGGCCCCAAGGGGATGTTGCAAGTAGGTGGCCGGGCTGGTGGCAGCCCACGCTAGAGCCACTAGTCATTGACCGCTCTTGCCCTGCTCGCTTGGCCTCCCATCTGTGGGCTCACCGGCCGTTGTGGGGGGAGATTGGCCACCCGCAGTATTGTCTCTGGTGCTTTTCTTCCACCCCATTCCTGACATTAGCAAATGTTAGCTTTGCCCTGAACACATGAAGTATTCAGTAAGTATTTGTCAGCTTTCTAGACTGCTTCCTGTTACTCGTTCCTTGGCCCCCATTTCAGCCCCCGTGAACTACTAATCACTGTTACCCAAATAGACCAGGAGGCTTTGCTCTGGGCTTTCCTCTCCTCCCTCCCATGCGGGGGAGCTGCTCTCCCCATTCTGGCTTCTCTTCCTGGAAAACTGCTCCCACGACGCGTCTGCTTCCTCTTCGCCTCCCCCCACTTCCTTCTCAGGAAACTCCTACCGCAACTACCCCTTCTCCCCCTCCCTCTCCTCCTCTTCCTCCCCCAACACTATTCTCCCAAGCTTCAATGGCTGTCCTTTCTCATGATCTCCCTGTCCGTCCGGGGAGAAATCATCTTTTTCCTGCCATGTTTCCCATTCCCTGGTACTTAACACCTGTTCCAGCACCTGCTGGGTCATGCTCTACTTATCACCAGACTGTGAACTCCAAGGGCAACTGGCCACCGGACACACTCCACGTATGTGAACGGATTGCTCAGATTCAGTCACTGGGTGTGTGGACAGATCCGTAGCCCCTTGCAAGACCAGGTTCCCCAAGAACACATTCAGTATCTTTGTTTTAACATACGGTCCTCTGGTCTTGCGTATGCTTAAAGGGGTAGACTGACTGCAGGAAGGGGAAGACAAAGGAGGAAAAGGAGGAGAAAATGTGCTCAGTCTTCTCTGGAACACATAACAAGAATGGGCTGAAGCTCTTCATTGGGTTCTGATGCTGGCTGTGACAGTAGATACAGTGAGTCAACTACCCATTTACCAGTGCCCTCGACAGGTGTTTGTTGAGTACTCTGTGCCGAGCACTGAGGACTTGGAGGCGCGGTAATAATCACCAGAGCCCCTCCCACTCAAAAAGGCCTTCCTCTCTCCCACGACCCGGGCTTCGTAGTTCACGTATATCCGGCAATGTCCATGGCAGAATTAACCACCTGATGTTTAAGATGAAGACAGGAAGCCTTGGGGAGTTGAAAGATCTCACAAGGTCGTGTAAGAAATTGGAACCTATCACCAAAGCTGTCTCTTTCTACCCTGGGCCACCGCAGCTGTACACCTGGAGACAGAAGGGCGACCCCATTATCAGAACACACATGTAAACGACACCGTGTTCTACCCAGTAAAGGAATTATCAGAGGGAGTCTTGGCCTTATGTCCTCTCCAGCTCTCCGTGGATTCTTTTACCTGCAAATCATTTCCCAAGGGCACAGAGAAAGTCCATCTGACCAATGGGGAAACTGAGGCCTGGGGAATTGAGAGGATTGCTCATGGGGCACAGAAGTCCTGATGGGCTTGGGGCTTAGGAGACACATGAGCAGGTTGTGGGAGCAGTTGTGTCTCTCTCAAGTTCAGAGTTTCCTGGCTGGTAAAGCAGCAGGAACCTGGATTTATTTGACGCTCTGCCTTACTAGGACACCCATGCACTTTACAACTACCATTTTTTACTTGGTTGGTTTCCCCCAGTGAGTTCCAAGTCCCGTACAGAGAACATTAAACATAGAATATTCAGATGTTATAAAGATGGAGATAATAAGAGAACTGGGGGAGGTAAGAGGGAAGAATTAAAAACACCATTTTTTTCATTCTCTTCTGCTGTGTATTAAATATATCTGACACACCGAGATCCAAATATACCAGCAAAATTCTGTGTCTCGCAAAGAAAGGATTCACCATGGGTTGTTTTTTTTTTTTTTTTTTTGAGGAGTGGGCTCCCCTCAATAATCTTACCACATGATGTGATTTATGGCATTTTGATGGGCACGTAACTTGTCATCTCTCTTCCAAACTGAGTCATGCAGGTAGGCAATCAATTGGTCTTTCATATTAGTGACAAATAGAAATTGATGACTTTCTCCTTCATCTGTCATCTAGAGAGGGAATATGGAAAGATTTCTGGGACACAGATCTCTCCCCTGCTGAACACCTTAGGGGATCTGTGTCTGTCTTTATGATGTCTGTATTCCTGGGTCTAACCCAGTGCCTGCCCCAGAGTCGTGCCCACCTAATGTTTGCTAGATGTGTGACCTGATGGCACGGTTTTGAAGGTGGAGCTTGACCGGTCCGTTTTTGGATGTCTCTCTCCCCAGAAATCGGTCAATGCTCAAAAACACCAAACAGTGTCGTTTAACGATAAGTGAGCAACATGCGTAAAGAGTAGATATTTTACCAAAAGATCAAGACATCTATGTGGGTGTGTGTCTATAAGCATGTGTGTCTGCACCAGGCTGTCTCTCCCTGCTCCCCCACCACGCCTGCTGCCACACCTGTAGTCGGGGGGAGGGAGGTCAGCTGTGTTTAGGTAGGCCACCCGGCCAGGGTGCTGTGCGGAGTCCCTTGGCCCATGATGTCATCATTTGTCTTCACCTGCAGCTTGCCTTCTTCCAAGAGTGCTACACAGGACGCTTTCATGAAGTCTGAATTCTCTCCACCTTCCCAGAGCCCATCGGTGCAGTATGACTTCAGGCTGTAGTCTTTTCTGCTGAGATGTGAGGATTGAGTTTGGTTTGGGTGGGTTTCATGTTACTGATAAAGAAAACTGGGGGTCCCCATTAGGTGAAGTAAGCCAGCAAAGGGCCCCTCCAGCAATGCCACAGCTCCTGACTCCCAGCCATCTGGAGAGTTCTGTGCCATGGTTTGTGGTATGTAATGCGTTCTCACACCTGTGTTAGCTCAATTTCCCCAGCAACCTGCAAGGCAGGTGGGAGTGAGCCCATCTAATGGAGAAAGGTCCTGAGGTTCACAGAGGTTGTGACCTGCCCAAGCTTCTCCAAGGGAGGAGGGGAGCAGGTATGTCCCAGGTGGGTTAGCAGAGGAGCTCTGGGAAGCAGAGTTGGGGCACAGCTAAGGCGGCAGGGTCCTGAATAGCCTGTTGGCGGTACTTCTTGCTCAGTGGAACTGCAAGCCACTGGAGGCCTGTACACTGTCACCAAGACCTCCTGAAATCTGGCTGAGCTAAAGAGAATAGGCAAGTAATGGTAGCAAATGTTGTGTTTTCTTAAACAGATCGTGAAGGATCTTTGGGAGAAAGCTGGGAAAGGTCCCAGAAGTAGGGATATCAGAACCAAGGAATGGGGCTCTTGTTCTGTAACTAAAAGTTCTATTTTAGAGAATAGAGCTGATTTTCAGATGAGTTTTGGTGTGTGGCTACCTGGGTTCCCTTGTGTTAGAATGGCCTCGTTTCCCTTGGGCTCTCATTTTGCCCCTCTGCAAGTGCCTGAGAGGAGCTGCTGCTCTGGTGGGTGAAGCCCAGCCAGGCAGAGACGCACCTGGTCTGGGAGAACAGCCATGACCGTATCACGTCAGACTTTTGGAAACCTGTCTTCAGCTCTGTGAGATGGTTTACAAAAGTCTTGAAATGGGGAGTGACTGGTTAGCAAGCTCTATTTTCTTCCCCCTGTGGTGGTTTCAGGTATGTGTGGGGACGGTGGAAATTATAGAGAGAAATTGGGCTGAGAAGTCAAAAACTGTCCATCAGGCAGACGGGATCAGCCATTCTGGGGACAGAGGCTCCCACAGCTGGAGGTGGCCACAGGGGTGGGACAAGGATTTCAGCCTCAAAGCCGGGGGTTGGGCATGTTACCTTGAAGGCCACTTTGAACCTGGGATTCTGTGGAAGCATACTTTGGTCTGTGTTCATATGTCCATAGGGAGACATTTCATTATCCTTGTGTCCTCATTAACGACCATCAATAAGGGCTTAGAATGGAGGCAGCCATCTGCTTAACTTAAGCCCTGACCCCATCTGGCCCCAGATACTTGGACAGGGCAGATAAGACAAGATAGCCCTCCTGATCCTTTCTCCTTAGTCAGTGTAGACCTGTCTGCGTGTTTCCCTTCCTCTTGCGGCCACGAGTCGGGGAGCTGGAGAAGCATGGGGGGATGGTGGGAGCTGCTGAGTGTGTGTGAGCCAAGTGTCCGAGTGCCCGTGGGATACACGTGTGTGCGTCGGCAGAGCCCCCACATCCCGCTCACAGCCTTGCAGCTTGGCTCCAGGAATGACAGCGGTCACGCTTTCTCTCTCTGGTCTCTGCAGGAGTAGACACACATTCTGTGTCAACTTGATGGGGCCTGGGCCATGGCTGCAGGGGAGCCCTGGGTATCAGGAGGCTGTAGACACCTGTGAGACTGCTCAAGTGTACTGTTGTGTCTCCCTGTGGGTTTCTTTCCATCGAGCTGAGTCATGGTGCCCAGCTGTCATGGCGGCTGGGTTGGTGAGGCCCATTTGAGCTCACATTGATGAGGAGGGCTGTGGAGAGGGAAGGGAGCCCAGACTGGCGTGGGTAGCGGGTGCTCAGCTTGCACCTTTGTTGGCATGCCTGGGGAGACCATGCTGGTCTCAGGAGGCACCACAGCCCTAATGGGGGCTCTTTCACCACAACGCCTGATGGGAGTTGAGATTCTCTCTGTTAGCATGACCCTTCTCAGAGGAGAGGGTCTGAAGTCCATTCTGAAACTCTACCCCAGGGGCAGACATTAGCCACATCCCCTCAGCTCCTCTCCCTCCCTCCCTCCATGTGTTGGGGTTGAGTGGCCATTTGTGGTGGGCCATGAGAGGGTCCCTCAGTGTCCCCTCCTCCTGGCGTTTTCCACCCAGACCCTCCCAGATGTCTGTGGCTATTCCAAACTGATGGGTGCATGGAGGGCAAGAGGAAAAGGGAGCCAGATGTGTTCTGGGTAGCACTGGGGTTGGCTCTTGAAGGCTCTGGCATCGTGTGGGGTTGATGCCAGAGCAGGAACTCTAACCAGACTGCCTGGGTTTGCATCTGAGCTCCACTCTTTATTGTGAGGTTGAATGACCTTGGGCAAGCACTTAATATCTCGGTGCTTTAATTTCTTTATCCATAACATGGGATAAGAGCGGTCCCCAGCTCAGGCTCTCACGAGAGTTCAATAATTGACCCCAGAGACAGTCCTTTGAACTGCATCAGGTGTGCACTAAGTGCCAGGACAGTGACAGCTGGGATGACGGAGAGGACTTTGGGGCCACCCTGTCTCCATCCGGCAGCTGTCCCCTGCCCTAGCTTTTCTGCACTCCTCCAGCAAATGCTATCTTTCCCCTTTTTCTAAAGCCTGCTTTAAATTCATCTTTTTCTGGGCACTGGGACTCCGCACCTGGTTGGGAAACTCTTGCTTCCAGAATTATCCAGGGGCAAGTCGTGCACATGCTCATATGTGCGCTGCACTGTGTTCACTGACGAGCACCCACCTCTCTCTTGTTTGAATTCCATCTAGCCCAGGAGCCTAAGAGCTTTTGAGAGATGGAAGTCTGTCTTCTCCACCCTCGAGGGGCACTTTGCACACTGCGGTGCTGGTCCCAGGTCCTGGCTAAGGGATCCGAAGGGTCTCCCATCTTAAAACGTCCCCAGCCTCACATCTGTCTTCAGCTAACGTCCCATGTCTCTCCTCCCCTTTACACAGAAACTCTGCAAGAGAATTACCAACTCAAAGCTGTCCACATCCCCTGTCTTCTCACCCTCTCCGTGCGGCTTCCTTCCGTTGTCCTAACATCATCCCCACCAGGATGCCCGCCGGACCGCATCCGGTTGTCAGTCCCGAGGCCTCATCTCACTGGCATTGATGTAGCCTCTCACTCCCTCTCCCTGGAAACATTTCTTGCTCTTGGCTTCTGGTCACGCTCCATCTTGGTTCTTGTGCTTCTCACCGGCTACTCCCTCCCAGCGTCCTCTGCTGATTCCTTCTTGTCTCCCTGACCTCTGGATAGGGATGTGCCCCAGGCTTCGCTGCTGACACACCTCTCTCCTCACCCGCCCCTAGTGATCTCCCTCGGGCTCGGGGCTTTATGTGCGTCTGGCTCCCGTCTTCTCAGCTCCCGCCCCGACCTCTCCCGCAACGCCGGACTCCTGCGCCGACTCACCATCCCCACGTGGATGTCTGAGAGAAACTCAGACTTGGCATACCCAAAGTCAAGGTTTGGATGTTTCCCTCCAGCCTGCCGCTCCTCCTTTCTCCCCCAGTCCACACACTGGAATATGCTACCCCCTCTTTTCTGACTTAGGCGCCAACCTTTGGAGTCACGCTGCATCCTCTCTTTCTCTGACATCCTGTATCTTTTCCATCAGAAAATTCTCTCCAACTATACCCAGAGACCAGCCACTTCTTACCACTTCTCTCTTGCTTTCCTGTTCTAAGACTGTATCATCTCGCACTTGGGTTACCACAAAGCCTTTCTCCTGGTTTCTCTGCTTCCTGCTTGCCTGGTCACTTTCATTTATCAAAATGGCAGCAAGAAATGATTATTTCAAAATGTCAGTTGCACCATGTCAGTGCACCTCCCCAGCGCCTTCTCAGCCCAGAGTCGAAGAAAACAGCCACAGGGTCCCATGGGACACTTTACGGTCTGCCCCACTATTGGGTTACTTTTCCGGTTCCTCTCTAACCGGGTGACTCTTGTTCACCCACACCAACCGCGACCCCAGTAATCCCCTGCCTTTTTCTCCGACGAGGCAAGGACGCGCTCACCTCAGGGCTTTTGCACGTGCTGTGCTCTCTGCCTAACACATGCTCCACCGAGATCCCTGCCTGGTCCATGCCGTCACCCCCTGCAGGCCATGCCCTGCCCCACAACACCCCCCTCCCCCCCACCCACCCTTACTTGCTTGATTTTTTCCTTAGCACTTATGGCCACCTGGCAAACCAGTCCTGGTTGTTTCTGCGTCCTCCCATCAGGGAAAGCTCTTTGTTTTCTTCCCTACTGTTTCTCCAGCACATCAACAGTGCTTGGTGTATAGAAAGTACTTGCTGAATAGCTACCGGACAAATGAATGATGCAGCCCCAGGGAGGGTCCCAAAGGAGCGTCCCATACGCCTGCCGTTCAATGGCAGAGACGATGATGGTCTCCCCGGACACAGAAGCTGTTCTGAACAGGTGTTCCTTGTTAGGGACAGTGCAGTAGCCCTGCTGGCTCCCTGTCCTGCGTTCTCCCATTCCTGCAGCCAACTCCAGGTCCTGGGGCCAATCTCAGTCTCATTCTGAGGAAGCCCAAGCCAGCAGTTAATGACTCAGCATCGGAGTGAATCTTGGCTGCTGGTCTTCCTTCGTCCCCCTCAGATTCAAACACCTGGCCGTTGACTTCTAATCACCCCCACCTGGGTTGCCGCCGCAGTGCCCAAGATTCTGTCTCATTGGCAAGTCTGAGACCTCACTCTGGCATTCAGCAGTGCCCAGGCTCCCCTGGGCCTCTATGGCCAGGCCTTGCTCGTCTCTGTCTTCTGAGAGTCCAGGGGCCTGAATCTGGACCCACCCTCCAGCTGCGACCCTGCCGCCTGCTTCTGGCTCTTTCCTGCAGCCTCCTTTGCTGGCCAGGGTACCTGTCTGTTGTCTGCCAGCAGATGTTCCCAGTGCTGTACTCCGCCTGTCACACAGTCCTGATGGTGGGAGGGACCCCGATCTAACCCATTCTGCTTTGAAGACTGACTGTTGGTCTTTTCTTTCTGTTGAGCCCAAATCTGTGTGTCCGTCTGTGTCTTCTACTTCCTGTCCCAGCCCTGCCTGTGGCTCAGGAGCATTCAGAGCGGGCGTCTGCTCTTCCCAGTGATGGCACCGCTGGGCTCCAAGACACTGTTCACAGCTCCTGGTATCTCCTTTCTTCCAGAGATCCATCATCACTGCCTTCATTCCTTCCTTCTCAGCATCCTGGTCACCCTCCTCCAAATGGGTTTCCTTTTTCCAGAGTATGCAACCCCCAGATCAGAGGCAGGCCCTCCCCTTAACTGCTTCCAATTGAACACAAGCTCCTGCTCCGGCTCCAAGCCCCTTGTTGGACCCATTCCCACCGAGCCCTGGCTGACCACTCTAGAGGTTAAGGAAAGCCCATCCAGGTCCCACCTCTGCCTGTGAAATGCTCCCCACTCCCCCCACCCCCCTGGCTCTTCACAGGCTGGGCTTTGCTCCCAGCCCCCAGAGTCAATGCTCCTGTTGGAGGGCCTGCAGTAGGATGTCCTAGGGTCACCTGTGCAAGGACACCTGTGTTAAAGAGCCCGGGGCTGGAGCTCCACGATGTTGTGACCCCTGTGGTGTCTCCCCAGATGTGCTTTTCCCCATCCTTTCTAGTATGGGTCTTTTAAGCAGGGAGTGACACAGGCAGGGCAGGGAATGCCACTTGGCTGGCAATGCTCGTAAATTCCCCCTAGTGGCTGGGATCTGACAACATGAGACTTTGAGCTTTCAGCTCATAAATGAAAGAACAGGGATTTTCCCGGAGATGACAGAAAAGGGAAGCACACAGCCTGGGGGGCCTCAGCAGGAAGCTGTGCTAAGGACTTGGCCCAGAGTGACAGCAGCCGCCGGTCTGTGTGGGAGTCGATTTGCTCAGGGTGGCCCCCAAACCTCTAGGCAGCCACCCTGGGGTCTCAGGCCAACAGACCCAGCAAGGGGGCGAGCTGTGCGAAGGCCATCTGTAAGGAATGCTGCTTGTATTTTCTGGAGCCCTCAGGGTTTCTGAACCCAAGGGGACTCTTACCTGGAAATGGTGGTTGATACGAATTTCCCCTTCAGAGCCAATTTGGACGCCAAGAATGTCCAAGGAATTAAGGTTGTTAAGTGGATGTAAGTAGCATTGGTGGAGTTGAGTCAAAGTATCTGTGATCCCTCCTATTGGAGCTCTCCTTATCCTTAATTAGCTTCTTCCTCATGGGCCCAGAGAGCATCGGCTTGAGCAGGACAGGTGGGCCAGGCTCTCTGGGAGGGCTGCCACTGTTGGTTTGTGGTTCCAGCCTGGGGCAGAGGGCTCCCTCTTGGGTCACGAGCCAGCGCCTCTCTTGGATTAAAAATTCATAGGTACGAATCTCCCTTACTGGCTATATTCCTTTAGGCAAATTACTGAGCCTTTCTTGCACTCAATTTCCCATCTGTCCAGCAGTGTACTGTGGGAGGTTACTGTATTAACTGAGAGGAGGTACGTAAAATACATGGTGTGTGCATCTAGTAATATTTAATAAACAGTAGTTCATTTCCTTTTGTTCCTTAAAAAAAATAGTAATACATTCTATAAAAAGAGCAACAATTTGCTCAACATCGGGGCCAGCATAATTTTTGGATGTTGTCATAGGGTAGTGGAATGGCGATGGGCTTTATTGACAAGCAGTGTTGGAACTGAATTACGGTTTCAGCATGTGACCCTGGACAATTACTTGGCGCCTGTTTTCTTCTATAAAAGGGGAGTGACATTACTTACCCTGGGTGATTGTTGAGGTTTACGTGTGATAACTTATGCAAAATAGCTAGCATGGTGCCTGATAATTTATAGGTCAATAAATAATAGTTATCAGTAGTTCTATTAATTATTATTACCATAGTTAATAATCATAATTATTATTACTGTAGTTTTCCATTGCTTGCCATAATGAATTACAATGAATTCAGTGGCTTCACCAAGAAACATTCATTATCTTACAGTCTGTAATTCTGATGTCCAACACGGCTCTTGCTGGGTAAAAAACTACCGTGTCGGCAGAGCTGTATCCTTTTTGGAGGCTCTAGGGGAAAGTCTGTTTCCTGCTCATTTGAGTTTTTGGCAGAATTCAGTACTTTGCAGTTATAAAATCAAGGTTTCCGTTTTATTGCTGGCTATCGGTTAAGGCTGCTCCCAGCTTCTGGAGTCTGATGCATCCCTTGGCTCGTGGCCCCCTTCTTTCCCCTCAGAGCTGGGGGTCAAGTCCTTGTCACATGGTAGCCCAGCCAAGGAAGGCTCTCTGATTTTAAGAACTCAGGAGATTATATTGAGCCTACGGGGACAATCCAGGATAATCTCCTCATCTCAGGGTCTGTAACTTTAATCACATCTGCAAAGCCCCTTTTGCCTTGGAAGGTAACACATTTGCAGGCTCCTGGGAGTAGGCGGTGGGCGTCTTTGGGGGCCATTATTCTGCTCTTCTGCTTGAACGGTCTCCAAGATGGGAGGCTGAGCCACTCAAAAGCGTTCTCACGAGCTGTGCCTTGTGCAGGGGGCTGTGCGTGCGCTAGAACCTGTTTCCAGTCTAATCCTTGGCCCGAGCTGCCTGACTCCTGTTACGGTCAGCCATTTCGCAGGAGAACCAGGCAACCCAGAACACCAAAGCCAGTGCATTACCTTGATGAGTGCAGAGAACCCCAGAGGACGGCCATCTGACTATGCCGGCAGTTGTACCGCATGGGGAGAGAGGGCCGGGAGACAGACAGAGAGAGAGAGAGAGAGAGAGACTGTAACAGGAAGCCCTTCATCATGTTGATTTAATGCGTCAGGGTTCTAAAGGAGTAACCTACTAGCTGAGTATTAGCTGAGGGTGTGTCACGCAGGCGTTGCTGGGCCTGGCTTGGAGTGATGTGTTTATTTCCTGCCACAGGGCCCGGAGACAATAACGTCCCCCAGGGTCTCAGCAGACTGTCTTGTACTCTGCCTGTCATCTTTCCAGAAAGGGACAGATCCTTCTTCCTCTAATGGTTTGAGGAGCACCATGATATAGGAAGGTGCTGCTCCGAGCAAGGAATTAGGAGACCTGGAAGCTGGTCCAGCCTGTCCCTCTGCCTCTGGGTACTTACTGAATGCTGACCGTGCCCTGCAGAGGGCTCACATCTGTGGGACATATAGGACAGAGCACATGTTGTTACCGTTCTAAATACAGAAGGGCAGGACTCGCAGACATGAAGGAACCATGGGGCAGTAGGAAACAGGGAGGCATCCAGTGCTAAAGGGTCAGCAAGCAGCGGGGACATGGTGATCCAGGGACCACGGGCACATTGGCATTTTGGGTTTTGTTTGTGCTTCTTGATGCCTCTCCTGCTTCCATCTCAAGCGGGCTTAATGCAAGGGTGGTGGGCCAGCCCTTCCAAGGGCCTTAGGGCAGGAGATACAATGACATTTGCGTTTACTGAGCATCTAATATGTGCCCGTCACTTCCTATGGATTATGTATTTAACATTTGGCAACAATTTCCAGAGGTAGGGTTGATAATGGCTGGTATTTAGGGATGGAAACTGAGGCTGGGCGAGACTAAGGTCACTCCTGCAGATCCTGGAGGACCCTGGATTTGAACCCAGAGTATTTTGGCTGCAACCCTGTGCTCTGTCCTCCACACCAGGCACCTCCCTTTCTTGCCCCCAGCCCTGCTGCCCGCCACAAAGCCCCCAGGGAGAGGTGTGGGGAGAAGGTAGGCATGAAGAAGGTCTGTTGCCCCCACCACCCCCAGGGTCACTGGGACAATTCAGTTTCTTCAAGGAAGCAGAAGGCAGATGCTGCCCCTGAGCCCTCCTCCTGGTCCTACCCTTGCCGGCTTCCTTTGTGGACATTTGGGAGAGAGAAATAGACTTGAAATTGAACCATAGGACTAGCGCTGGAGGCACTTTTAGGCTAAAAATGAGAGCAGAGGCTGCGCTGCTCAGAGGGGACGAGTCTGCGTGCCGCCTTTATTTATAGTCACTTATTTATTAGGTTTCAAATGATGTTTAACCAGGAATCATATGGCAGTGATCTTTGATTACTTATGCGGCTAATGGCTGAACATATATTATGATCGCTATTTATTCAGCCCTGTTAAATGTACCGGGTGTTGCTTTTCCTGGAAGCCACCAAGGAGAGGGCCAAGAGATTGCTTGCTGTGTAAGATCAGCGTGGGGCCCCAGGGGAAGGAGAATGGAGAAGGCGGCTTGGCAGGTGGTCCCAAAGACAGGGCAAGCCCCCCCTCGCCGAAGAAATTTTTATAAAATGGGGCAATTCTTTGAAGTAGAGGGAATGGGGATGGGAGTGAGAAGGAACACTCTAAAAGGGAAGAAGAGTTTGGGGTGAGATTTGGGTTTTGGGGGGGGCCAGAAATATCTAACCTTCTAATAATAGCAACTTTTAATAAGTATTTATTGCATGCCAGGGATGGGGCTGATCAAAATTATTTAATCCTATCATCAGGCCCATTTTAGAGATGAGAAAGCTGAGACTCTGAGAAGTTCAATCACATACCCCAGGTCCCACAGCTGGTGTGAGGCTGGAGGCCTGTCTGCCTCTGGAGACTGTATGCCCATTATACCATCCTGCCCAGCTTCAAAACCAGTACCCTTCTCCTCTTCTGATGAAGCTTGACTTCTTTAGTGAACAGCTCAGGAAGATAATGGAGAGCTTCTTGTCCCTGGAGCCCAGCAGTGTGGAGACGGGAGTTGCTGGCTTCTCTCTGCTCTCCCACGGTGCTTGATGAGCTCTCAGGATGAGCTTCTAGCCCCGGGGCACAGCCCACCCACCTGACACAGACCTGGGGGGCCACTTGGGGAGGGGCAGGAAAGGTGCCATTTGGGGTGGTGGTAAACATTTACTCAGACAGTGGGACCCCCTTCTGCCTAAGCCGTGGGGCATGGCAGCCAAGAAGGTGGCAGGTGGCAGGGTCCTTCAGGCCCTGATACACCAGGATCCAGAGCCAAGACGTCCCCACCCAGATGTCTGAGGGGAGCAGGACCTGCCTCTCAGGAGAGCTTGGCTCACTGAATGACCCCAAGCCCACTGCTACCACTCCAAGCCCTGGCCACCCTCGCTGGCACCTCCCACTTCCCGAGTGTTTCCCAGTTTCGTCTTTCTAGAAGAAAGTGCAAACTTCTTTCCAGGGTGTCCAAAGCCTTCACAGGCAGGCTGCAGACCTTCTAGATGGCATCATTGCTCAGTATCCCTCCCTCCTCCCCATATCCTGCCCCATAGCCGCTCACTAGCTCCCCTTCCACTTGCTGGACACACAGGCGTCTCCAGAACATGCTTGCCCATCAGGTGCCTGGTCCTCGGCCCCCTCTGCCTGAAACGCTCCCCCTCTCACCTTGTGGGCTGGTGGGATTTTATTCACATTCAAGGCCTTGTTGACCTCTGAGCTCCTCCTGGGTCACCAGCCTGACCACCCTTTCCATGTCAGGGACTTTGGCCTCTCCCGTGCTCTGCTTCCCAGGGTGCGTGTGACTCACAGGGACATGGCGATGGGAGTTGTAAGCACTGATTTCTCTTTTCACCTGCACTTCCTTGGCCTTGCTCATAGCAGGTGGTAAACAAACACTGGTGGAATGAATGAGTAAATGGATGACTCATTTGATCCCGGGCTGCACTGGGGGACGTGTTTGTTCCACGTGGGACGGTATACCCACTGGCTTTGAAAATGGGGACATTGGGGCAGGAAACAGGGACTAAATGAGCTAAGTTACGCGTCTTGAAATAGAACAGCAGAGAGCCTGGAACATTCTGGTTGTGGCGGGGAGGAGGGAGGCTGTGAACTGGCTGTCTCAGAGTTTGGAAGGGAGGGAAAGAGACTTGGGGTGGGGGGAGCGCCCTCCCCGTGCCCTCATCCTCCCTCTCATTACTACGTGCCTGTCTCCAGCCTTTCCAGTTATAGTGGGATACTCTGCAGGAAGCCTTTGACCTTTAGAGATGGTATATGCTCGGCCCAGCATCTCAGGGACCCCCTGCCCTGCTTGGCTCTGATGCCCGATTCCCCCCCCCCCACCCCCCCCCCCCCACCGGGGAGGCGCCCCTGCGCCCTGGGGTGGGCTGGCCTCAGGCTTTGTCACCCTTCTTCCTCTTCCCTCCGTGCCCTTCCCTTCATCCCTGCAGGCACAGCCAGCAGCTGGCCCGGGTTCGCCCAGAGGCGGGGGGGCTGGAGGTGAGGGTTCCTACAGGCTCAGGTCAGGTTGGAGGAGGAACAGAGAGCCAGTCCATAGCTGCGAGTTGGGCAGCTCAGAGCTTGGGAGGAAAGCCCAGGATGAGAATGAGTCTCCGGCTGTGGCACCTGCTGCCGTTCAGGGTCACGGCCCCTCTCTGGACCTCCATTTCTCAAGCCGTGGTCCCCCAGGTTCGCTTCCAGCCAGAAGCCCTGGGCTTCTGGGCAGTTCCTCTCCCTCTCCTGAGGCTGCAGCAGACGCATGTGAACCTCCCCGCCGTCGTCCCCCTCTGCTGTTTCCTCTCCCCTCCCTCTCTTCATTCTGCCCCTCCAAGTATTTACTGTCCACCTGGGCCCAGATTATCCCCTGATTAAGTGCCATTTAGCTGTTGGCTGCCTGTTCCCTCCGTTTTATAGACACATTCAGCATGGCATAGAGGCCAAGGCCTGATTTTGGAGAGGGAGGGTAATGAGAACAGAGCACAGCGGCGGCCCACTTAGATTGGATTTTAATAAAGTTTCCAGCTAACCTAAATCATCCTCGTCACAGGCTGCCTAGAGACCACAGAGTGTGACTGTCAGCCCGGTGCTGCCTCTCCAGGCTGGGGCAGACAGGAAGGTGCAGACCTGGGGTAGTGGGGGGAGCGCTGCTGGAGGCAGGGGGGCCCTGTTGGAGAGGAAGTGCTTGTCCCCAGCAGAGGACCCTCCTTGCGGGCAGGGGCGGGCGCGGTGGTAGAGGGTCTTGGAGGGGAAGCCTATCACCTTCTCTTGGAGCAGCTGTTAATTAGTTGCAGATGATGAGATAATTCATAAAAATTAGCCGAGATTTCCTTCATTGTGTTAATATCGCCGGGCAATAAAACTGCTGTTAAAGATGACTTTTCTCTGCATCGAGGAGCAGGATGTCAAGGAAGAAAACAGCCCTCCTCAGGGGTGGAGGGAAAAAGGGAAACCGGGGCCAGGCCGCAGAGAGAGAATGACAGGGGGAGCGATTTCCAAGCTTTGGCGGAATCATCGGAAAGGAGTCCAATTGAAATGCAAATCCTGGGTGTCTCTGAGAGCACTGGCTGGGAAGAAATGCATTTGGTGGTGTCACCTTGGCGATGTGGGCAGACAGCTGGGCCTCAGGGAGGGCTTCCCTGGCCGCGCGGGGCAGGAGAAAGATGGCAGTGACCAGAGGCTGTGGCTCCGGCTTCTGCCCCCAGCAGCCCCTTCCCGCTGGCCGAGAATTTTCCAGGAGAATTCTCTGGAGAGGAGACACACTTGCCTAGAAGGCGGCCTAGGAAGCATGAGCTAGCCTTGACCCCTTCCATCCGCCTGTCTCCCCCAGCTCTGCCCACTCTGACCTGGTGTCTGCTTCTTCAGCGTGCCCAAAGCCTTCCTGGGTTAGGGGCTTCACACACGCTGTTCTCTTTGTCTAGAAGACTAGTATTTGCCCTGCTGCCCTTTGCTTTTCTTTTTCTTCCTTTTTTTTTTGGGCCAACTCCTGTGTGTCCCTCTGGTCATTTCCGCAGATAAGCCATTGGACCGTACTTCTGGTTCCTGACACAGTTCCCACATTGTGTACAGGGGCCAATCAATGGACTAAGAGTCCTTTCCCTGCTTAAGCCTCTTCCGGGTTGCCTGTTACCTCCAGGAGAAGGTCGCAGCTCACGTGCATGTTGATAGTAGCCGTAATAATTTGCGAGGCCTGGCATCACCAGGTGCTGCAGACAGGGTTGCTTGCATGACAGGAAAGTATTTCTTCATAGGCTGGAGGCTGCAAGTCCAAGCTGCTGGTGTCGGCGTGTTAGCTTTCTCCTGAGCCCTCTGTCCTCGGTTGGCAGATGGTCACCTTCTCACCATCGCCTCTCGTGGTCTCTCCTCTGTGCGTGTGCACACCTGCTATGTCTCTGTGCGTCTGAATGTCCTCTTGGCATAAGGACACCGGTCACCGGTTGGAGTGGATGAGGACACACCCTAATGACCTCATGTTAATTTCTCACCTCTTTAAAGGCTGTCTCCCCAAATACTCTGACATATAAGGGGTGAGGGTTTCAATATATGAATTTCAGGGGAACACAGGCCACTTCATTGTAGTACCCCATGTTTTCTGGCCCTTGCCTACCCTACCGGGCACATCACCACCTCCTCTCCCAACTCTGGGCTCTGCTTAATGCGTCCCGAAAGTGCCCTACTTTTCTATCTGCCACCACACCCAGAAGGCTTTTGTCTGTAATCCTCTAAACGAAGTTTAAATGTCATGTGTCCGATGCAGTGTTCCCGGTTACATTTTCTGCTCCGTCCTAGTGCTCAGACCCTTCTACTGCGTCATCATGCCTTATAAATATCTTTAGGGTAGGGGCGCCTGGGTGATTTGTCAGTTAACTGTCTGCCTTCGGCTCAGGTCCTGATCTAAGGGTCCTGGGATCAAGCCCCACTTTGGGCTCCCTGCTCAGTGGGGAGTCTGCTTCTCCCTCTGTCCCTCCTTCCCACTTGTGTACGTGCTCTCTCTCTCTCTCTCTCTCTCTCAAATAAATAAAAATTTTTTTTAAGTTTTTTTTTTTTTTTTTAAAGAGGCAGGCAGAGAGAGAGATGGGGAAGCAAGCTCCCTACTGAGCAGAGAGCCTGATGCGGGGCTCGATCCCAGGACCCTGGGCTCAATCTCAGAACCCTGGGATCATGACCTGAGCTGAAGACAGAGGCTTTAACCCATGGATTAAACCCACCCAGGCACCCCACTAGATAAAATCTTTAAGCAAAAATAAATATCTCTACCATAGCAGGTTTGCTTATGAGTGTTTCCGGAACTTCTCCTGTTCTTTTGACTAGCACAGAGGGGATATGCCATCAGTTGTTGAATGAGCAAATGAACACATGGGTTGAAAGATCAGAACATAGTTTTGGGTACCATTGAATAATCCGGAGATGATAATGGCCTGAGGTGATGTTGACTTAGATTAGGAGGGGGACAGTGGAGATGGTGAGAGGTGAACAGTTCTTTTTGAAGTTGAATCGACCAGTCTTGGTTGTAGACTGATGTGGAAGATGAAGGAAAGCTCAGGAATGATCTGGTTTCTGGCTTGAGCAGCTCAGTAGTCAGAGGGATCGTTTATGAAGAAGGGGAGAATGGGAGAGGGCAACCCTGGTTGGGGAAGAGGGTTAGGAAGGGTGCATTAGGAAAGATTCCATCTGGGAAACAGGGAATTCTATAGGCATCCAAGTGGAGATGTCAGGGAGTCAAATGGAAATAATGTGATATTTAGAAGGGAGGTCTTGGATGGAGATATGAATATGGGCATAATTATTAGTCTTTTAGGGAGAGAATAGTGTGGAGGACCTACAACTGAGCAACCTGAAATGTTTGCTCAGAAAAGAAGGATGATCAAGGCTCACGGGGCATTTTGCAAAAGAGACCTAGTCTAGTGAATCCACAATAAATCACAAAGCTAAAGTATACATGAGGGGGACCTGGGTGGCTTAGTTGGCTAAGCATCTGCCTCTTGATCTCAGTTCAGGTCTTGATCTCAGGGTGGTGAGTTCAAGCCCCAGGTTGGGCTCCACACTACATAAAAAGAAAACAAAAAAACAAACCAACTAAAGTATGAGTCTCAACCAGTCAAAATATTTTAACCGGCAAGAAAGGATAGAAAGTTGTGAATTTTGTGTCTGAGAAGCACATTAGCTAATGATGCTGGGTTAGCCATAGAAAAGTAAACAATTTTCTCGAAAAACCAGTCTCTCTTCTGGTGACCAGCAGATACTAGGTCCTGCATTGTGGTTTCCCATCCTGTCCTGGATAAAGTACATGTTAGCCCTGGAGTCTCTGGTTGCCAGGCTAGGAGAAGTTGGATGTGTTGGATGATTCTCAAGGGATAAATCATGAAGTTGGATGTGTTGGATGATTCTCAAGGGATAAATCATGAATGCAGACTTGCAAGTATGAACAGAACTTTTCCAGACCATCAACACTTTCTGGTAAGCATTCTATGTTCCTGGGAAGAAAGAGTGAAACAAATAGCATATGCATTTGATTAAAAAACATTTAATTTAATTAATTAAACTCACATTTAATTAATTTAACATTAATTAAATGTAAGTTACATATTACATGTAATATGTAATAAAATTATAAAATTACATATTACATGAATATGAGTAATATTCACACTCAATATTGTGAGCAAACCGCAAGTCAAGATTCAGAAGAAAAAGAGTAGTATTTGATTCCTGACCTCTGAGAGCTTGTGGAGACAATACTGACACATAGCAAAAATTGAAGAACCATGCCAGACAATCTAATAACTCTAGTGAGACAAAACGTATCTTAAGCGCCCAGTGAACAGTAGAGATCATATATGGTATGAGCCTAGCAGTGGGAGAAGTCACCCTTGCTATACTGAAGTAGTCAAAGGAAGCTTTTCTGTGCTCACCTGATCCAATTACGTATCTTGGGAGAGTGAATACAGGGTGCTCTGCATGGCGTGTAGGGAGTCCAGATGGAATGGAATGGAGTCTGCTTTTTCATGGAACATGACGTTTAGATCTGCTGCCATCTGTTGGTGAGTGTGAAAAGGAGCCAGGAATCCAGCCCAAAAGCTGCCAGGAGTCAGGTGTTGTTACCTACCTGTCTGGGACAAGTAAGCCTTGGTCTGCTCCATTGTCATTAAAAATATGTCCTGTTCCCCATGCAGTGGGAACGTGGTTCTCAGACAAGCAGCATTGACATCACCTAGGAGTATGTTAAAATGCAGACCCTCAAGCCCCACCCCAGACCTACAAAACCAGTACCTACAGTGTAACCAAATCCCCAGGTGATTCTCACGATCATTCAAGTTTGGGAAACACTGAAATAGTCCTGGTGATTTCAGAATCCTTTGGAGACCTCTGGGTGGCTCAGTTGGTTAAGCGTCTGACTCTTTTTTTTTTTTTTTTTTT